>NC_086109.1:92797852-92945352 GCF_963921235.1 Mobula hypostoma
TGCATTCAGTGGTCAACATGTTAGCTTGAAAGCTTGAAGAAAAGGCAGGCAATTAGTGCTCTGTTTCCTAGGAAACAATTCTCCTCACATGTGAAAGAACCCTCCACATGACTGGAACCGAGACGGTTCCCTCATGTAAAACAGGAACTAGACCGTTACGTCACAAATTCAATGCCTCATTAAATTAACCAGGTAGCCATCTCACAGGCCGACGGCTTCCTGCTCTAATGATGAATTAGCCTGTTGTGATTCTTTATCAATCCTGAAAGCCAAGTGTCAGCTTCCCTGGTTTCTATTAAAGATTGTTGAAGGCCTATTATCTCGCCCCTGTGGACAGTATTCCATCCACTTAAATTACATTTTAAACACAATGGATTCCAGTTTACTGGGACACATCAGGACCAGTACATTTTGGCCAAATTAAACGGCTGCCCCAATTAGTCAAAGTTTCATGGAAACAGTTAAAAAGGTTATAAAAGACAAATTGTGAGTAACAAATTATGTATTTAAATGAAACATTATCAATAGAACATTATCAATACTACTATAGTAATATAAAACTGTGTGTTAGTTAACTATTTTCGATGGAGGAATTTGCTGTTGTGTTCTTTTGGTTGATTGTAAATGAACAAGATCAGTGCATGCATCTAGTGCAGAGAATGGACAGATGTTGCACAGTGCTTTAGATGATTGCATCCTCCAAATCTTCATTTTCATTGGAACATTCGAGATGATTGTTGATACCTTCAAATTTCCTGTAGGTACTAACTTGTTGAAATACTGAAATGGTGGCAGTGGATGGGAGTTCTCCAGAGTTGATGAGGTCAGTGATGACATCAGAGACGGTTTTCTGATGGACCGGAATGAGGTCCTCTTCAAAGGGGAGGTGCCTGAGATTTGATGCCTGGCCTCAGCAAGGTACATTAATATTTGTATCAACGACAGGAACAAGGGTGGTAAGGCTGTACCACATTTCTCACAGTCAGAACATAGAACACAGAGCATAAAACCTAGAACATAGAGCAGTACAGGGTCCTTTTTACTTCACAATCAATCTAACCTTTTCCTCGTACACAGCCCATAACCCTCCACTTACTGTCATTAGACTAAAGAGATCCTGCTGGAAATCCAGAGCAACACACGCAAACTGCTGGAGGAACTCAGCAAGTCAGGCAGCATCTATGGAGGAGAATGAGCAGTTGATGCTTTGGGCCAAGATTAAGGGCCTTGGCCTGAAATGTCAACAGTTTATTGCCCTCCATAGGATGCTGCCTGATATGCAGAGTTATTAAATATCTCTAATGTATCAGTCAGAAAAATGGAGGGAAGGATTAGATTGTTCTTAGAATTCTGATCATTTAAAACAAACCTGAGATGGCTACCGATTTGTTGGAGTGCAGCAAGAAATAGCCAGTAAAAAAACGAGGCATGTGCAGAGACATTGAGTTTTTAAAAAAAGGCAGTAAACAGAGGAATTGAGGGTTCATAAAGAGTGAGTTTGGGGTGATAATAATTATAAATAAAAGGCTGGCACAACATTGTGGGCCGAAGGGCGTGAACTGTGCAGTAATGTTCTAAGTTCGATGTTCTACCATCACCCCCGGGAAGTGCATTCCAGGCACGTACCTCTCTGTGTGTAAAACGCCTACTTCTGGCATCTCTCCTAAACCTTCCTCCACTGACCTTAAATGGATGTCTTCTGCTGTTAGCCATTTCCTCCTGGGGGAAAAGGTGATGGCTGTCCACTCTACCTAGGCCTCTTATATTCCTCTATCAGGTCGCCTCTTATCCTCCAAAGAGAAGAGCCTAGCTCACTCAACTTATCCTCCCATTGGCTTTGATATTCTTCCCCAACGAATTAAATGGAGACCAGATTGAGCGAGCATTGCTTTGCATCCCTGACACATGGGCCCTTCTGGGCTACTGCGTTGTCCTGGACTGCGGATGTTATTTACTTGTGGTACTACGTAACTTTAATATCTGCTACAGGCTTCAGACACAAAGCGGACCAGCCTGCACATTATTTATCAGTGCCACCGTTCAAGGTCAGTTCTCACTTAGGAATCAGGATGAAGAAGACCGGTTTTGACGAAAAGAAAAAGGCAGAATCTTTAATACACAGGCAAGAGATTCTGCAGATGCTGGAAATCCAGAGCAACACACACAAAATGCTGGAGGAACTCAGCAGGTCAGGCAGCGTCTGTGGAAATGAATTAACAGGCGACGTTTTGGGCCAAGACCCTTCTCCAGGACTGCAAAGGAAGGGTTGAAAATGCCAGAATAAAAAGGTTGGGGGGGGGAGGGAAAGGAGGATGGCTAAAAGGTGATAGGTGAAGCCAGGTGAGTGGGAAATGTCAAGGGCTGGAGAGGAGGGAATCTGATAGGAAAGGAGAGTGGACCATAGGAGAAAGGGAAGGAGGAGGGGCACCAGGGGGAGGCGATAGGCAGGTGAGGACAAGAGGTAAGAGGCCAGAGTGGGGAATGGTGAATAGGGAGGGGGGGTGAAATCAGAAGAAAAAATCAATGTTCATGCCTTCAGGTTGATGTCTTTAATGCTGGGAGCTGTGCTTTGCAGAGGCCCAGTGGGGACTGGATAGCACAAATGCTGAATACGTTATGATCAGGGTATGCAGCAGACAGTAAAGATTAACTGATGAAGCTCCTCAGCAACATGTTGGAAAACACCTTTGATTGGCAACAAAAAACCTTTTGATTCATCTTAAAAGCACATCCAAGGTATTTTGGCTGGCGGTGAAGTGCAACAGTTGTGTCTTTATGAAAAGATGCAGTGTGGGCCTGCCAACAGGTATTTGTCTGTTCATGTCCTGTGGCCATCGAGAAGACATGGACTGTTTCATCCATGCACAATTCTGCAACTAAACGGAGTTTATGATGGGGCGGCACAGTAGCATAGCGATTAGCATAACGCTTCACAGCGCCAACAATCGGGGTTCAGTTCCCACCACTGTCTGTAAGGACGATCCCCCCCCATGACCGCGTGAGTTTCCTCCGGGTGCTCTGGTTTCCACCCACGTTCCAAAGACTTATTGGTTAGTAGGCTATTTGGTTATTGTAAATTGCCCTGCAATTAGGCTAGGTTTAAACGTGTGGCTTGCTGGGCGGCACAATTCATTGGGCCGGAAAGGGCCCGCTCTGCTATTGTATTTCCAAATAAACAAACAAACAAAATGCTGGAGGAACTCAGCAGGTCAGGCAGCATCTATGGAGGTGAATAAACAGTCGACGTTTCAGTGCAAGCCCCTTCATCGGGAAGGGGGAAGACGCCAAAATAAAAAGGTGGGGGCGGGGAAGGGAAAGAGATTTGTTGGAGGATGATAGGTGAGGCCAGGTGTGTTGGAAAGGTAAAGGGCTGAAGAAGAAGGAATCTGATAGGAGAGGAGAGTGGACCATGGGTGATAGGGAAGGAGGGCGAGGTGACAGGCAGATGAGAAGAGGTAAGAGGCCAGAATAGTGAATAGAAGAAGAGGGAAAGGTGAGGGAATTTTTTTAACCAGAAGGAGAAATCAATATTCACGCCAACAAGGTTGGAGGGTACCGAGATGGAATATAAGGTGTTGCTCCTCCACACTGAGGATGGCCTCATCCTGAAGGGAGTTCGAACTGCACTGTGTGAGTTTGAGTTGTAAGACATTGAAAGGTATAGAGCAATGTTCAAAACCACATTTACAATCTGAATTATCAAGGGTCAATCATAATAAAAAAAAGGAGGGGTCAACAATCTACTTACTTTGTGTTTAAAAGGTAAACACCATTATAACTTGACTCGTAGACAGAGACTTTCATGTATGGAGAAATAAATTGTATTAACCTGTTTTGTATTAAATCAAGCAAGCAACACCTTTCACAGTGAGTTGGGGGCACCCTCTGTTGGCCCCTGAAAGATGGAGACGCTTGCGAGCTTCACAATACACTCCAAAGACGCACGGGCTAGGGTTACCAAATCACAGGCATGGGATGTTGGCGCCAGCACCGGCAACACTGCAAGGATCGTTGACACAAAAAGCGTCGCATTTCACTGTAAGTTTCAATGTACACGTGACAGATAAAGCTGCGAAGATCTGTGCAGGGGAGACTGATGACTAAGTGCACCATAGGGTCAGTGGAGCACACGGGTGAAAGGTTCCTCTCTCGCTTCATACTGGCTTCAAAGCCAGCAGTGTCGAACTGAGAACAACACTCGACTAACTGCATACCTTACAGGTTACTCAGTGCGGATGGAGTGTGATGTGGGATATAGAGCACTACAGCACAGAAACAGGCCCTTCAACCCATCTAGTCCATGCTGAATTATTATTCTGCCTCATCCCATTGACCTGCACCTGGACCATAGCCCTCCACACCCTCCCATCCATGGACCTATTCAAATTCCTCTTAAATGTTGAAATTTAACCCACATCCATCACTTCCACTGGCAGCTCATTCCACACTCTGAGTGAAGAAGTTTCCACTCATGTACCCTTTAAACAGTTCACTTTCACCCTTAACCCATAACCTCTAGTTCTTGTCTCACCCAACCACAGTAGAAAAAGCCTGCTTGCATTTACTCTATCTACACCACTCATAATTTTGTTTACCTCTATCAAATCTCCCCTCATTCTCCTACACTCCAGGGAATAACGTGCTAACCTATTCATCCTTACCCTATAACTCGGGTACTCAAGCCCTGACAACATCTTGTAAATTTTGTCTGTACTCTTTCAATTTTATTGATATCACTCCTGTAGGTGGGTGACTAAAACTGAACGTGATACTCCAAATTTGGTCTCAACAATGTCATGCAATTTCAACATAACACCCCAACTCCTGTATTCAGTACTTTGATTTAGATTATGAAAACACGTAGTCCTCTTTTATTGTCATTTAGTAATGCATGCATTAAGAAATGATACATTATTTCCTCCAGTGTGATATCACAAAACAGGACAGACCAAGACTGAGAAAACTGACAAAACCACTTAATTATAACATATAGTTACAAACAGTGCAACAATACCATAACTTGATGAAGAAAGTCCGTGAGCACAGTAAAGTTCAAAGTTTCTCAAATGTCCCACATCTCACGCAGATGGGAGAGGGAAGGAAAACTCTCCCTGCCGTGCCGACCACAATCCGATTCTGAGTCATCCGAAAACTTCGAGCTTCAATCAGCTCTCCGGCACCGAGTACTGAGCGCCATCTCTGTCCGAACGATTCGACCTCAATCTCAGTTGCCAACAGCAGGCAAAGCTGGGGATTTTGAGGCCTTCCCTCCGGAAGATTCCCGACCGTGCAGTAACGACAGCAGCGAACCAACGTTTCAGAAATTTCTCCAGATGTTCCTCTGTGCTTTCACGTCCATTCTCCATCAAATCAGAATTGTCCACGGCCCCTATTTAACAGATACGATATCATTTTTCACCGGAGGGCTGCGCATGCGCAGACGCGCCGCCATCTTCTCCTCCCGCCAATGAAGGCCAATGTGCCAAAAGCTTTCTTTATGACCAAATTGACCAAATATAGTTGAAGTTCATCAATGTTTCTGTAATCCATTGTATCCACTGTACAGGGGATTGGCCTATACAGCTTCATCAGAGCCCTCTTGGCTGGCCTTACCTGTTTCCACCTCTTACAACAGGGACATAGTATTGGACTTTGAGTATTATTTACTTATTTTCTTTTTTAAATTATTATTTTTTGTTTTTTATATTTGCACAGTTTGTTTTCTTTTGCACATTGATTGTTTGTCAGTGTTTGTGTGCAGTTTTTCATTGATTCTAATGTATTTCTTTGTTCTACTGTGAATGCCTCCAAGAAAATGAATCTCTGGGTAGTATATGGTGGCATATATGTACTTTGATAATAAATTTACTTTGAACTTTGAGCTTAACCTAACAAGGTCAAGATTAATATTAATTCCTGCTGTGAATGGACTAGTTACCATAAATTCCTAATTTCTGACTGTACTTGTGTTCAGCCTTTAGAACAGTGTTGTGTCCTGTCACTGCCCTACAGATTGTTCAGTGTAATCCACATAAACACCTTGCTCTTGTTCAGCTTCCTGTGAGTTTGTGCTTCATCTCTGAGACTTGGTCTAACCAACGTGGCAGTAAAGAAGTACAGTGGATTTTGATTAATTGGGACACTTTGGGACCAGTACATTTTGGCCCAATTAAGTTGCTGCCCAATTAGCTGAAGTTTCATGGAAATAGTTAAAAAGCTATAAAAAAGACAAACTACTATTTAACTGAGTAACAAATTATGAATTTAAATGAAATACAGAATAAATTAGAACACTAGCAATACTACTACAGTCCTATAAAAACTATATATTAGTTCATAATAGTTATCAAGGGAGGAATTCATCCATGTTCTTTTGATTGACTGTAAATGAACAAAATTAGCACAGGCACCTAGTGCAGATAATGAGCTGCCTTCATACAATGCTATCAATGATTGCATCCTTCAAATCTTCATTTTCATTGCAACATTCAAGATGATTGTCGACACTTTCAAATTCTTCGCAGTTCCTAACTTGTTGGAGTAGTGAAATCATTTCATTTTCACCCTTGGCCATTTCTGGCATCCCTAAGCTTGAACGTTTGAAACCACAGTGAACAAAACAATTCCAAATTATCTTACTGCTTATTTCTTGGCAACTATCAGTGGCAAAAATCACTGCTTTTTGTACACAAGCACCCACAACTTTTACTATTTAAAAGCTGTCCACTCTAAGTACATTATAGTGTCTAACAGCCATGCAAGTGCACACGACTGACGCTAGTGAGAAACTGTTCAGCAACAGTCTCCTGCCCCAATTAAGTGACCAAAAATAAACAAAGGGAATCAAGATTCAAGGTACACTTATTATCAAAGTATGTATGTAGTATACAACCCTGAGATTTGTCTTCTCCAGGCAGCCATGAAACAAGGAAAACAATGGAAGCCGTTCAAAGAAAAACATCAGCCCCCCCCACACAAAAATAAACAAATTGTACAAACAGCAACAAGAACATTAACCCCCTCCACAAAGAAAAAGAAACAAATCACACAAATGGCAACAAGAATATCAATGCCCCCAGCGCAGAATAACAAATTATGCAAACGGCACCAAGAACGTCGAACCCAAACTCCCTCGCGCAAAACTAAAACATACAAGTCATGCAAACGGCCACAAGAAAAACTACGACGACTACTACTACTACGTCGAATCAGGCCTAGGGGGCTGGCATTCGGCACAAGAAAAAAATGGATGAAAACACAGAATATCTTTTTTAATCCTGGCTATTTTCTCAATTATTTTTTATTCTTTAAGACTTGTCCCAAATAGGCGGCTGTCCCAATTAACTGGAATCAATTGTATTCTATTCACTTATTAATTCACATGACTGGAGAACAACCAGTGTTCATTTTTTTCCCTAACTTCACCTAAGCAAAGTGACTTGAGGAGCTATTTCAGATGAGACATCTTCACTGCTGGGTATCAGGACCTGCAGAGGCCAGACCAGGTAATTCAGATTGGTTTTATTTCTCACATGTACATCGAAACATGAAATGGGTCATTTGCGTCAACGAACAGCACACTCCAAGGATGTGCTGGGGACAGCCTGCGGGTGTCACCATGCAACCAGCACCAAGAAAGCATGCCTACAACTAATTAAACCTAACCTGTGCATTTTTGGAATGTGGGAGGAAACTGGAGCTCCCAAAAGAAACCAATGTAGTCACGGGGAGAATGTACAAATTCCTTACAGACACCAGTGGAATTTAACCCCAAATGCTGGCACTACACTACAGTGCCAAACTGATTTAATGAATCCTCTTTCATCCCACCCATCCCTATGCTGGCTCTTCCATATTCTGCAGCAGGTTAACATCTAAACCACAACCAAGTGTCCTTTGACCTTCTGAATTTGGTTTTTTGCACACCTCCTCTGTGCTTGCTCCATTATTGGCAACCACCCGACCATTTCCACCAGGCACTTCCTCTCTAAAGCTCTCCACTCGTCAGGGTGCCACCTTCCACGTCAGTAGCCTCTACTCAGACAGCAACATCTTCTCGGTCACTGCATCCCATGGAAGGGAACACCAGAGCTCAGGCTAAACCTTTTAAATATATGGTTACCAAGGATTTGTAACAAATTGATCACCTAGTCCGTCATAGAAAAAACCCTCCCCAACACTGGGCACACTTACAAGGTGCAGTGTTGCCGGAAAGCAGCATCCATCATCAAGGACTCCCACCAACCAGACCATGTTCTCTTCTGACTGCTGTCATCAGAAAGGAGGCACAGGAGCCCTGTGATTCACACTACCAGTTTCAAAAACAGTTATTACCCCTCAACCATTAGGCTCTTGGACCAGAAGGGATAACTTCACTCACCCCATTACCGAACTGTTCCTACAACCTGTTTCAAGGACTTCTCAACTCATGTTCTCATTATCTATTGCTTATTTATTTATTATTTTTAATAATGATGCCTCAGGAAGGCAGCATCCATCATGAAGGATCCCCATCACCCAGGTCAAGCCTTGTTCTCATTGCTACCATCAGTGAGGAGGTACAGGAGCCTGAAGACACACACTCAACGATTCAGGAACAGCTTCTTCCCCTCCGCCATCTAATTTCCGAATGGACATTGAACCCATGAACACTACCTTACTACTTTTTTACTTTAATTTTTGCACTACCTATTTATCTATTTTCACAGCTCTTTCCCCATTATTACGTAGTGCATTAAACTGCTGCCCTAAAGACAAGTTTCACAACAGATGCCAATAATATTAAACCTGATTCTGATTCTGATTATTATTATTTCTTTTTGTATTTACAGCCTTTCGCACATTGGTTGTTTTGTAGGTTTTCACAAAGAAAAAAAAATGAGGCGCTTTATGTTTAATGAAACCCATAACACATTTTATTGAACTCCAAAACCTAAACATAATTACACTGTAAAGATCTCTACATAACAATGGCATCAATTCAGACCAGCCTCTTAAACTGAAACCCCAACTCAATGTCGGTAGTTATAAATTATGTACATTTTTCCCCATTTACGTTCCCCTACAGTTCGTCTATCTTGTTGCGTGTGGTCTTTCATTGATTCTATCGTGATTCTTTGTATTTACTGTGAATGCCCACAAGAAAAGGCGAATGGTATGCTGGCATTTATAGCAAGAGGATTCAAGTACAGGAGCAGGGAGGTACTACTGCAGTTGTACAAGGCCTTGGTGAGACCACACCTGGAGTATTGTGTGCAGTTTTGGTCCCCTAATCTGAGGAAAGACATCCTTGCCATAGAGGGAGTACAAAGAAGGTTCACCAGATTGATTCCTGGGATGGCAGGACTTTCATATGAAGAAAGACTGGATGAACTGGGCTTGTACTCATTGGAATTTAGAAGATTGAGGGGGGATCTGATTGAAACGTATAAAATCCTAAAGGAATTGGACAGGCTAGATGCAGGAAGATTGTTCCCGATGTTGGGGAAGTCCAGAACAAGGGGTCACAGTTTGAGGATAAAGGGGAAGCCTTTTAGGACCGAGATTAGGAAAAACTTCTTCACTCAGAGAGTGGTGAATCTGTGGAATTCTCTGCCACAGGAAACAGTTGAGGTCAGTACATTGGCTATATTTAAGAGGGAGTTAGATATGGCCCTTGTGGCTACGGGGATCAGGGGGTATGGAGGGAAGGCTGGGGTGGGGTTCTGAGTTGGATGATCGGCCATGATCATAATAAATGGCGGTGCAGGCTTGAAGGGACGAATGGCCTACTCCTGCACCTATTTTCTATGTTTCTATGTTTCTATAATAAACTTACTTCGAACTTTTGATGCCGATATCATGTGAGAAAGCAGGGGCTAAACTATCAATGTTTGGCAAAACTAAAATAAAAACTGTTTTTTGAGCAGGAGCCAGTCAGTAAGGCACAAACAGCAGGGGCCACTCAGGAAAGGCATGGATGAGGTTTTCTTCAGAGCTGACAGGAGGGACAGGGTGGGGCGTTTTGATGGTGGAAAGGGAAGGTGATGGAGATGACTCGTGGTCAGACATTCAGCATTGGGAGGCCAAGAAGGTGAACCAGTCCCACTGGGGAAGAAGGCTTCTAGCATGGAACCAGCAAACTCCTTTAAACAGCAAAGATTATCTAACTTCTAAAAGTGGGGGCTTTGCATAGAATTTGGGTATGGTGCAGAAACCATTGGCTTGACTTCAAACATTTGCATTAATTTGCAATGGTAACTTGTGATGTGGCTGCCATGGATACAGTTGCATGTTTGGACAAATTAAGCAGACATTCCGCAGAGTTCTGGAACAAACCTGTGCCCTATTGCAACTCAGAAGGGACGGAGGGGGAAATGGAACATCAAATTGCATTTCACAAGCTTTGAGGAAGATTATGCTTGTGTAGAAACCAGAAGGCGAAGTTCACACAGAAAGAAATAGAGCACTACAGCTCTCTCCCCTTCTCTGCCCTCACAAACCTACTTTTCCAAATCTCTCCAGTCCTACCACCCTCCTGCAACTTGATCTTCTGATCATTTCTGCTTCAAGAGTCGCTCTTAAGGTCTAAAACTAATTTCCAAATTTAAATAAGTCATCGCTCTCTATGTGGCTCCCTTGTCCACACGTCCCTCTCCATCCATCTCCTTTCTGGCACTCACTCCTGCAAGCGGGACGAGTTCTACACCTGTCCCTACACCTCCTCCCTCACTACCGTTGAGGCAACGCTTCACTTGGGAGTCTGGCAGGGTCATATACTGCATCCGGTGCTCCCAGTGCGGACTCCTCTACATTGGTGAAACCCAATGAAGATCGGGGTCTGCTTATTCGATCACCTCCGCTCTATGCCCGTCACTAAATGAAGGCTCTCAATCATTTCATTTGATTTCCCATTCCAATTCCAAGATGTCAGTCTATGGCCTCCTCTACTGTCATGATGAGGCCGAACTCAGGTTGGAGGAGCAACGCCTCATATTCCACCTGGGTAGCCTCCACCCTCATGGCGTGAATATCAAATTCTCCAATTTTTGAAAATCATTCCATTTTGTTTTCCATCCACCCCCTTCTCTGGTTTTTTCTATTCCCCATTCTGGTCACCTCCCCCACCCTGACGATGAACCTATCACCCACCCCTGGTGCCAGTCTTCCTCCCTTTTATTCCATGGCAGACCATTGTCTCCTGTCAGATTCCATCTACTTCAGCCCTTTACCTCTTCCACTTATTATCTCCCAGCGTTTTACATCATCTTCCCCTCCCACGTGTGGGCACGTGGCCAAGTGGTTAAGGCATTGGACTAGCGACCTGAAGGTCATGAGTTCGAGCCCCAGCCGAGGCAACGTGTTGTGTCCTTGAGCAAAGCACTTAATCACACATTGCTCTGTGACGACACTGGTGCCAAGCTGTATCGGCCCTAGTGCCCTTCCCTTGGACAACATCGGTGGTGTGGAGAGGGGAGACTTGCAGCATGGGCAACTGCTGGTCTTCCATACAACCTTGCCCAGGCCTGCGCCCTGGAGAGTGAAGACTTTCCAGGTGCAGATCCATGGTCTCACAAGACTAACGGATACCTTTACTTTACTCACCTTAAACTTCTGCCCTCTAGAATCACCAGCTTCTGTACTAGGTAAAAATCTCTGGCTATCCACTCGATCTATGCCTCTTTTCCTGTACACCTCTATCAATCACCTCTCGTCCTCCTTCACTCCAAAGAGAAAAGTCCTAGTTCGCTCAACCTTTCCTCATACGACATGCTCTCTAATCCTGGTAAATCCCTTCTGCACTCTCTCTAAAGCTTTCACATCCTTCCTGTAATGAGGCGAACAGAATGGAGCACAAGCTGTCCACCTGGCTGTGGTGACCAGTGCATTGTGAGGCCGTGCCACCCGTCCTGCCAATGAACTGGACTTGCAGTATTCTACATTACCAATGTCCAACAGGGTCTTACGATCACAAGAAAAACATCCAAAACAATCATTTGCAGAGTTTGTTCACACCGCCTCCGATTCCTTCTTCCTCAGGATTTATTCTTTCAACCCCATCCGACAATCGTCTATTAACCTTACAGACATGATTAACTCATCGTAGCAGGTGATACCGAGTTGCTCAGCAAACATATACTGCAGAGCTCCATCACTGCTCGGCAACTTGCTGGTGAGGTGGACTGGCAGTGCTTGGTGCTCTTAATATCTAGCAGTGACTTGGCGATTATAAGAAAGATGTAAAGGAGGAACAATTACATTATTGGTTGGACCACTGCCACCAGGCATGCTGCCACCTTACCTGATGATAACCATCTCATCGGCTGGTCTCTTAGCCTAATGATGCTGTCTGACAATATCATCAGGCTAAAAATGACCTCAATGTGCCTTGGTGGACCTCTACTGAGCTTCCCTTTGTAAAACACAATTCAATGGCCCAGGTTCAGACCGATTCCTGGACAGTCCAATGCTAATTACAGCAGGATAAGAACATGTCAAAAATATCAGTTAAATTATTAGAAAAGACAAATGCAGAAAGAGACAATGGTCTTATTAATTAAAGATGGGGAAACAGCTGACTTTTTGATTATTGTCAGTCCTTGCTGGTATGACCTTCCTCCCCTTCATGTGTTGGGATGAGTACTTCACCCTCAGTCGAGTATTCGAGGACCCCCCATCTTTGATAAATCAAATTCTGTCCACACCATCCAAGCCTGTCTCTTTTCCTCCACTTGTCTCTCTGTTCCACTGTCATAGGTGTCTCTCAGCCACCTTTTACTAGTCCCTCTGTCATGGCCCAATTTTGATTCTGCCTTATGGTCTTAAGATCATCCACTCCTCCTGCTCCCAGCCATCCCTCTCTTCTCCCTCCATCAGGCCCTAGTTGCTCCCTCAATCCCATTCCTGTGCCTCTCCCTCCATCGCATCATTATTCCTTCCCCTGGCCTGTCCCATTCTCCCAATCATCTTCTCACCTCTCTATCCCCTCATCATACCAACCTCCTCTATGGTTTGCACCCTTCCATTGCTTTTGTCACCGGGGTCAGAGGTCCGTGCGAGTCCAGAGGTTCGAAGCCTGAAGGTCATGTTGGCATGGCCGGACGTCTGCCAAGTCCGGAGGCCAAAGCCAAAGGTCAAAGTCCGGAGCTCAGTGAATCCAGAGACAGAAGCCTGAAGGTAGAGTACAAAGGGCCTGGGTCACAGGGGACACATTTCACTGCATGTTTAAATGTATCTGTGATAAACGAGTCTGAATCTCTTTCCCCTCCTCCCTCCCTCCCCTTTCTTTCCCATCAGTCACATCCGCTTTTTCCACCCCTTCTTCTCACGCTCCACCCCCCCGTTCCTCCTCCACCCACCTCCACATCTGGCAACCCTCGAACATCTGGACCGGCCACGCGCGACCTGCTGCAGCCTGCCATTCAGAGAATGCATGGCACCAGATGTGCGTCGGCAACTTTGAGCTAAACGGAGTTAATTATTCATGACAAGGGTGTTTGTTGTATGTAGATCTCCATCAGTGACACTGATTAAAAGCTCAACAAGTTATTAAATATGCAGGAACATTGGCAGGAAGGAGAGTGATTTGTAAAATAGTTCAGAGGTAGGACGTTCAGTGGGGATGAGGCAAGAGGAGAACAGCTGAAGAGCTCAGATACAGATTGTGGAACCTTCTTAATTATTTACTACTTTTTTGCTTAATTAACACTGCATGAGGATTTAAATCAGCAGAATAAAAAAGGCAAAGCATGAAGAAACATCCCAGTGCAGTACACAGGAGGCCGATATGAATGTGCACCATGACACGGTAATGGCATTTCATTGCTTTCAATTAGGTAAAATTAGTTTTTAAGATACAACCTCGCAACGTGGCATTAAATCTTTAGCCCTGAAGCACTTTAGTGCAGGGAGAAGAGATCGACGAGAGAAAGAGAGAGGAGGAGGATGGCTTTAAGCCAACAGAATAATCGACTGAGAAGTGAGCTAAAGCTGCAGATGCCGAAAACCTGAAATTTAAAAACAAAACAGAACAACACACACAAAAAGCCGGAGGAACCTCGGCAAGTTGGCACGGTAGTGTGGTGGTTAGCACAACGCTTTGCAGTCCAGGCGACTCGAGTTCAATTCCCACTGTTTGCACGTTCTCTCCACGACCACATGAGTTTCTTTCAGGTGCTCTGGTTTCCTCACAAAGACCTTCCATTTGGCAGGTTAACTGGTCATTGTAAACTGTCCTGTGATTAGGCTCAGATTAAATCGGGGATTGCTGGGTGGTGCGCCTCGAAGGGCAGGAAGGGCCTAGTCTGTGCTGTATCTCAATAACTAACTAAATAAATCGGTCAGCATCTACTGAGGAGAATAAACAGACAATGTTTCAGGCTGAGACCCGAATTTGGACACATCGGGCAGCGTTTACGGAGGGGAATAAACAGTCAGCCTTTCGAGCCGAGACCCTTCATCCTGAGTACTGATGAGGGGTCTCGGCCTGAAACACGAGTGTTTATCCCTCTCCTGACCTGCTGAACATCTCCCAGCATTTTGTATGTGTTGTTACTTGGGATTTCTAAACGTTTGCAGAATCTCATGCGTTTAGAAACAACAGCATCTGAAGGATGTACTCAGCAAGTCGGGCAGCATCTCAAGGGAAAGGAGAGAGAAGATGGACTGTCCACTCAGGGAGTGGCTTCCCCAACCTTTAAACATCAAGAGACAACAGCCAAAGTCATCGGTGGAGAGAGATGCAGAGTTAACATCCCAATGAAGGGCCACAGCCCAAAGTTTCGACTGCTTATCCTCTCCATAGGTATCTAATAGAGTGACCACTGGACATAGTGCATGTCAGTAACAGTAAACCTGATTCTAATTCTGAGATATGAGGACAATTTTTTAAAAACACACCAGGTGGTTGGGATCTGGAATGAATGTCGGAGGTAGATTCAATTGCAGTCTAAGAAAACGAAATGGGTGGATATCAGATGATTACAGGGCTGAAGGAGAGGCCAGGGGAGTGGGGCTATCTGGGCCAAATACCTGGAGCAAATTAGGCCTCTTTCAAAGCTGTAACCTCTCTATGACCCAGTCATGAATGGTCTGGAATGGGCCAAAGTGGCTTAGGCAAAGTCATTGGACCCTTACAAAACAGACTTGTTTGTGTCTGCCTCAAATTTCACATCTCACTGATGTCGCAATGAGTGCCCAATGGCATCCGATGACAAACTTGAAGGACAAATGAAAGACCGAGAGAAGGGGGGTAGGATAATAAAAATCAGAATCAGATTTATTGTCATTAATATATGCTGTGAAATTTATTATTTTTCAAGACATTTTTCCAGTTTAAGATGGTATTGGTGAAGCCCAGCGATGATTTGCTGGCAGCGAAAACAACTATTAATTATTTTATTAATCACACTTTTTCTGGAAAACGATCACTGTAATCAATAGACTGTAATGTCCCTTTCGGAGTCAAGCTTTTGAACCACCTACTCGAGCTGGCATCTTGTGGTGTGAACTGTCTCGAGGTCTTGAAGGTGCAGGATGGTTGTAGTGCGTCGTATACAGGCGAATTACGACAGCAGGGTCCGGGCCTGAGAGTGGGGGATGAACCAGCGTCTGGCTGCTGGAGCAGACTTGGAGGCGATTTGAAGTGGCAGAACCAAGGCAAGGCAGAGTCGAGGTGGCGAGGCCCGGGCCCAAGAGCGAGCAACGAGTTGGGGTTTGACTGATTTAAGCGCCGGGCCAGATCGGAAGGTTTGGGTATGGGCTGAGTAGAGGCGCCGGGTCCCGGGTCCGAGAGCGAGGAGTGACCTGAGGTTTGGATGATTTAAACACAGGGCCAGTTTAAAAAAAAGGTAAAGGTGTCGGGACAGGAGGACAGGGATGGGCTGGTGTCAGGCTCGAGGCTCCGCAAGGTTACTCATGTAGCCTCCTGTAAGCCTCAGGCTCACTCAGCTCCCTTCCGTCCAGAGGGAGCAGCCTTTGGCCCCGCCAGACTGGGTAATCAAGTTTGTGTGGATGCTGTGTGATGTATCCCACCCCGCCAAATAACAGACAATACACCATAAGCAAGTGAATGATTACACTTTATAGATCTTACTGGAACCATGTAATTAATAAAGATACAATATAAAAGGACAGTAAAAGGCACCAAACATATCAAAGTTCAACCACTTTGTGCACAACCATTGGAACTCAATTAATAGAGTCTTCTTTCCACCATTCGATCCCCTCCGACCCCCTCGACCCCCATCTAGGACCAACCACGGTGGTCAACCAGAGCGCGTCCACCACGTCCTTCCGCTCCAGTTCTCCTCCCGAAAAGCCTTGGGCCTCAGACTCCCTCTTGGGTCCGATCCTCGCCTAGCTTACAGCACCTCTCTCATCACGTCTCCTCTCTCTGTCCCCATCGCGCCTTCTGCCCAAAGCCCCCAAAAACAATAGCTTACAGACACACAAGAAAGAATAATATCTATCCCAATTGATTAGCAAATGAATACAATTCTCGTTATCAGTAATTATAACCCAAAGAAGCTGCTACTGTTAACTCAGCAGTTAACATTACAGAGAAGCCATTTTATTATAACGTAACAAAGGGAGGGAAGGAGAAGATGGCGGCACAACACAGCGCACACTGCAGCTCCGAAATGATATCGTATTTGTAAGTAGGATGCTGTGCACAATCCTGCCGTGAGAAGCACGGAGGAACATCTGGAGAAACTTCTGAAATGCCCGCTTTGCTGCCGCTGTTACTGTGCGATCGAGAATCTCCGGAGACGAAGGCCCTAGATCCTCAGCTTTTCCTATTGCCTGTTGCCGGGGCCGGGGTGGAAGCGCTCGGCAGAGATGGTGCTCGGTGCTCGGTGTCGGAGGCTCAAAGTTTTCGGACGGACTCAAGAGTCGGCTGTGGTCGGGTGCTTCCAGGATGCTGCATCGGCAAGTTTGCGGCGCTGGAAGCTCATGGCAGGGAGAGTTTTTCTTCCTTCTACCGTCTGCGTGAGATGATGGGACTTCCGAGAGACTTTCAGACTTTTTTTTACCGTGCCCAAGGTCTGTTCTTATCAAATTACGGTATTGCTTTGCACTGTTGTAACTTTATGTTATAATTATGTGGTTTTTGTCAGTTTTTCAGTCTTGGTTTGTCTTGTGTTTCTGTGATATCATTCTGGAGGAACATTGTATCATTTCTTAATGCATGCATTACTAAATGACAATAAAAGAGGACTGCGTGTCCTCATAATCTAAAATAAAAATAAAAAGCCATTTTATTAGCCTTAGCAGTAACATAAAAGAAGAAACCCCTTACACTCATCTCTGCGCAGAACTGAGGCTGTGGCCTGCGACTAGCAGGCTCCTGGATCGGCTGCAGGAGTGACTGACTTCGTGGTCGTGGACTCATTTGCATGAGCTTCAGTGTTGAAAGTTATTTGCTTACTTTTATTGTTTGCACGGTTTGTTTTCTCTCTGCACATTGGGCGTTTAATGGGTTCTGTTGTGTTTCTTTGTTTTGTGGCTGCCTGTTAGGAGACAAATCTCAAGATTGTATATAATATACATACGTATTTTGAACTTTAAAAATTACTCTAAGTTACAATCATAAATGATTGCAATTAGAGGAATAGTGACGGGGGTAATGTTCATAAGCTCATGACTGTTCAGAAATCTGATGATGGAGAGATAGAAGCTGTGGAGAGGAGGGGGAGGGATGGGTAGAGAGGAGAAGAGAGGTGGGAAGAGCTGGGAGAGAGGGACGGGGAAGAGGGAGGCAAAAGCAGAGCAAGAGAGGGAGAAGTGAGAGAGGGAGGGGAGAGAGAGATGGGAAGGGAGAAGGAGACAGGTGAGTGGAAGGAAGGGGGGAAGGAAGTGAGAGAGAGGGGGAAAAGGGAGAGAGGGAGTGGGTGTGGGAGAGAGAGGAGTTAGCGAAAGGAAGAGTGGGAGAGAGCGTGGGACAAGAGAGAGAGCAAGGGGCAAGAAGGGAGAGAGGGGGTGGGAAGAGAAGGGAGGAGGGAAAGAGAGGAGAAGAGAGAATGGGAAAAGAGAGGGGAAAAGAGGGAGAATAGAGAGAAAAGGAGAGGGGAAATCGAGACAGGAAGAGAAGGAGAGAAGGGGAGAGAGGGGCGAAATGGAGGGAGAGAGAGAGGGAGAAATGATGGCTCAACGTCTACTACATTATGCTGAATAACTCTGGTAGAAAACAAATGCTGGCAATTCTTGTTTTGGCCTCTCCAGAACAGGGTAAGTGGATTTTTTATTGGTATAATGATCTGTGTCAACGATAATCGTTAATTTTCTATATAGATCTGCATTACCAACCTCACAACTCTCCAGAGGAATCGCTTCATTTCTTCCCCAAACGCTGAAATGACATTGAACAAGCTCTTAGCCGATCAATAATAAAACCTCACGTGGGCCTGTTATGTCCCGGAGACGGTGATGGAGCCTTGGAACTCAGCAAGGGCACAGAGCGGCAGTCTCGGTGAGTAAGTACAATCTTCAGATGTAAAATGCTATTAAGCAGTGCACTTACCTAGAACCTTATCACATCTGAGAGCTATCTGAAAGTGGCTGGCGTAGAACAGATTACCCTGAAGCACAGAGACAGTGCTGTTGTTGAATAGAGCTGTCACGTTGCACACGACTGAAAGGTAAATGCCCACTTGATTTATTTTTCCCAAAGAGGACCATTGTCTTGGATGGTCACATGGCCTCTCAAGTATTTATATCCCAGGTAGCTGGATCCACACAAGGTTCACAACAGGCTGAAGTCCTGAACTGGGCTCTGAATGAATCAAAGGTACAATAGATCATACCTGGGTGAGTGTATCCACAGGGGCACATATTGGTAATTGGTTTAATAGAGCATACGTAGACCATATAAATACATCTAGCTGTACCTCCTGTCCCTAATAACGTGGACATTGAGTGTACGTTCATGGTTTTCTACCGCTGCTGTAGCCCGTCCACTTCAAGGTTCAGTATGTTAATGCATTCAGAGATGCTCTTCTGCACATCACTGTTGTAATGCGTGATTATTTGAGTTACTGTTGCCTTCCTGTCAACCAGTCTGGCCATTCCCCTCATTATCAAGATGTTTTCGCCCCACAGAAGTGCTGCGCACTGGGTGTTTTTTTTTTTTGTTTTTCGCACCATTCTCTGTAAACTCTAGAGACTGTTGTGCATGAAAATCCCAGGAGATCAGCAGTCTCTGAGATACCCAAGCCACCCTGTCTGGCGCCAACAATCCTTCCATGGTCAAAGTCACTTAGATCACATTTCTTCCCCATTCAGATCATTAGTCTGAACAACAACTTAACCTCTTGACCACGTCTGCATGCTTTTATGCCACACGATTGTATGATTAGATACTTGCATTAACGAGCAGGTGTACCTAATAAAGTGGCCACCAAGTATAGAACATAGAACATAGAACTTTACATCACAGTATAGACCCTTCAATCCACATTTTAAACCAATCCTTCAACAGACTCTAAGATCAATCTAAACCTTTCCTCCCACAGCGCCCTCAAAATGAATGGTTAAATATTTTAAAGGTAAAGATCTTTAATCTTTACCTTTAAAAACTTTAATCATTTTTCTTTCATCCCTGTGCCCCTCTAACAGTCTATTAAATGTTTCTAATGTATCTGCCTTTACCACCATCCCTGGAGCACCTTCCAGACACACATCACTGTCTGTGTAAAAAACTTACTCCTGATATCTCTCATTTTATTTCCTCCAGACACCTGAAAATTATGTCCCTTTGTCTTAGCCATTGTTGTCTGAGGAAAAAGTCTCTGACTATCCACTCAATCTGTACCTCTTATCATCTTATACACCTCTATCAGGTCACCTCTCGTCCTCCTTTACTCCAGAAAATTGTTACGCGTACCGGGATATCGAGAAAAGTTTTCCTTTTTTTGCTTCATCCAGACAAATCACTAATCCAGTGCCACTGACCTGCGTTCAATTCCCAGGCTGGAAGGAGTTTGTACGTTCTCCCTGTGATCGCACGGGTTTCCTCCAGGTGCTCTGGTTTTCTCCCACAGTCCAAAGTCATATGGGTTAGTAGGTTAATTGGTCACAGGGGTGTAAATAGGCGGCTTGCCCTGTTACCGTGATGTACCTCTAAATTTTGTTTTAAATCCCAAACAATGTCCCTGGTAGAAGATGACAATCAGAATCAGATTTAATATCACTGACATATGCGGTAAAATTTGCTGTTTTGCAGCAGAAGTACATTGCACTACATAATCAAAAATTATAAAATGCAATAAGGAATATATATCTGTGTAAAAATTTAACTTAAATTAGCAGTGCAAAAAGAGCAAAAGAAATAGTGAGACAGTGTTCATAAGTTCTTTATTCATTCAGAAATCTGATGGCGGAAGGGAAAAAGCTGATCCTGAAATGTTGAGTGCGGGTCTTTAGGCTGCTGTACATTTTCAAAGTTCAAAGTAAAATTTATTATCAGAGTGCATACATGTCACCACATACAACGCTGAGATTCTTTTTCCTACAGGCATACTCAGCAAATCTATAGAACAGTAACTGTAAACAAACTCTGCAAATGCAGATATAAATAAATAGCAATAAATAAAGAGCATGAAATAACAATATAACAGAGTCTTTGAATGAGTGTAGCTATCCCCTTTTGTTCAAGAGCCTGATGGTTGAGGGGTGGTAACTGTTCCTGAACCTGGTGGTGCGAGTCCTGAGGCTCCTGATGGCATCAGTGAGAAAAAGGGCACGGCCTGGGTGGTGAGGATCTTTCATATAGATATAGACTTTTGAAGGTGTCCTGGGTGCATTTGTTGTAGCGTGGATGAAATCACTGGAGAGACAGAGTCACTGGTAGATACGAAGCAGCTTCTTTATTCGACACAACAAGGTACAGCAAGCATCATACGGACAGAGGCGCTTTCGGTAGAAACGTCCGCTAGCCCAATGTGGGCTCGATATTTATTTGCTAAACACAAGGGGCAATCCCTTTTTACAAAGTTATAGACAATGCTTTCTTTTGAAGCTACATACAAAATATCACACCTTCTGACTTCATCCTTTCCTCCTGACGGCCACATGTCTGAGTTGGTACTTACAGCCTTTAGGAATGCAAGTTACATCCACAATACACTTATTTGGTATTTCACGTGCCAAATAGGACAATTCATATTTATAAAGTATAGATAATACTGTCTTCGAAACTACGGCATCTGGTCAAACTACGGCGTCAGCAGTGTCTGGTGTTCACAGCATTTAGGAAATGCATTGTTGTGAACTCAGTCCACAGTACTTTGTCAAACAGAAGACTGGTGGCCAGAGTCAGTTAAGTGTAAATGAATCATAGTCATAGTCATAGTCATACGTTATTGATCCTGGGGGAAATTAGTTTTCGTTACAGTTGCTCCATAAATAATAAATAGTAGTAAAACCATAAATAGTTAAATAGTAATATGTAAATTATGCCAGGAAATAAGTCCAGGACCAGCCTATTGGCTCAGGGTGTCTGACCCTCCAAGGGAGGAGTTGTAAAGTTTGATGGCCACAGGCAGGAACGACTTCCTATGACGCTCTGTGTTGCATCTCAGTGGAATGAGTCTCTGGCTGAATGTACTCCTGTGCCCAACCAGTACATTATGTAGTGGATGGGAGACATTGTCCAAGATGGCATGCAATTTAGACAGCATCCTTTTTTCAGACACCACCGTCAGAGAGTCACCATCTACCCAAAAACTCACTCGAACAGGTTTACAGCTTTCTGCAGCTTTTTCCGATCCTGTGCAGTGGCCCCTCTATGCCAGACGGTGATGCAATATTACCGTTTAGAACGCTCTCCAGGAGAGTGTGTGTCTTCCGGCTCCTGTACCACCTCCATGATGGTAGATAGTAGCAATGAGGAGAGGGCATGTCCTGGGTGATAGGGGCCTCAATGTTGGGTGCCGAAGAAACAGTTAATTCCCCCAAGCCGATGTTCCCAGGAAAAGATAGCATCAAAGCGAGCCAGTCAGATGAAGGGGACAGTGTGTAACACAAGCAGCACCTAGTCGAGTTTCCACTGTGATGTTCGGTGTGTTACAGCTTCCACTTTATGACGTTGATCGATGTAGATCAGGTAGCCCTGAAGAGAACAGGGTGATGAGATCCGGTGTCTGGATTGTATTTCTCTGGCCAATATTGGTACCTCTGAGTCAGAGCATAATAGATCATGTCACACTCCAGAGACCCAGCGCAAGACTTTAGTTCAAAGTTCAAAGTAAATTTATTATCAAAGTATATGCTATTCACCATGCACAACCCTGCGATTTATCTTCTTGCGAGAAATCACAGTAAGTACAATAGAATCAATGAAAGATTGCACCCAGCAGAACGGACAAACAACCAATGTGCAAAAAAAAACTTTGCAAATACAAAAAGAAAGAGAAAAAAAAGAAATAATAATGATAAACGAGAAAACCTGCAGATGCTGGGAATCTGAGTAACACACACAAAATGCTGAAGGAACTCAGCAGGCCAGGCAGCATCTATGGAAAAAAAGTACAGTTGCCGTTTCGGGCCGAATAATAATGATAAATAAATAAGCAATAAATATTGAGAACATGAGATGAGGAGTACTTGAAAGTGAGTCCATAGGTTGTGGGAACAATTCAGCATTAGGATGAGTGATATTGAGTGAGGTTATCCCCTCTGATTCAAGAGGCTGAAGTTTGAGGAGTAATAATTGTTCCTGAACCTGGTGGTGCGGGTCCTGAGGCTCTCTTTAACCCAACATTCCACTGCTGTCTTGGGTGTGTATATAGAACAAGCTAACAGAGGAAGAGGCTGAACCAGGTGCATAAACAATATCTAAAAGCCACTCAGACAGGTAAAGGATAGGAAAGGTTTAAAAGGATATGGGCCAAATATAGGCAAATGAGACAATTGTAGTCATCGTGGTCAGCATAGACTAGATGGACTGAAGGGCCGGATTTGGTGCTGTGACTCTAACCTGACCTCTCAGCTCTAACAACTCACATTTGATCCTGATTGCCGATGCTTTCCCTGCGGAGTTTGCATGTTTGCCCTCTGAAACATATGTCTCTCCACTGAGTGTTATGTTTCCATCCACATCCCAAAGAAGTGCAAATTGGTCAGTTCATTGGCTGCTTTAACCTCCCCCCTGGTATGCAGGTGAGTGATAGAACCTGGGCTTGCGCAGAGAATAAAAACGTAGGATTAGTGCGTGAAGGTGCTTACTGATCAGCACATACTCAATGGGCTGAATGGCCATTTTCCATAGTCATAGAGCACTACGATGCAGAAACAAGCCCTTTGGCTCATCAAGTCCATGACAACCAGTTACTGTGCTTATCAACCACACCTGGACAATAGCCCTCCTTACCTTCCCATCTTTGTACTTATCTGAACTTCTCTTCAATGTTGAAATTGAAGCCACATCCACCACTTCCACACTCTCACCACCCTCTGAATGAAGAAGTTCCCCCTCAGGTTCCCCATATATTTCACCTTTCACCCTTAACCCAGGACCTGTAGTTCTAGACTCTCCCAACCTCAGTGGGGAAAGCGTCTTGCATTGACCCTATCATGATTCTGTATGTTCTACCATGTCGTCGGATTCTACAGTTCTCTGCTGATATAACGTAGTAGGGATTGGACTTGGATGCCAGAGGCTATTTGAGATGCACACCATTGGGAGCATTTAATTGGTAGTGGAAGCTTGTCCCCACTATCCCCCCTGGCTATGACAACCTCAAGGAGCCAATATAATGTAACTCTCCACTAAAATTGTTCAGTGGGACCTCCCTGTTTGTTCTTTCACTGTGGCATTTGCTGACTCCACAATAGTGACCTCATTGACAAAGTAATTCATCGGCACAGAAAGCTCTCTGCATTGTCCTTGGGAACTGAAATTCTCTTCAGAATTTGCGAACGGTTATTGGAACCGGCTTGGACGCGGAATGGATAAAGCCAGACTCACTCTGTGAGGGATTCAGAAGCAAGATGAACTATTGAAACCATGGTGATAAGTCTTCAAAGAGAACTAAGTACCAGTGGTATTCCCATGGGGATTAATCCCTGAAGATTATTCTCCATCAAATATGGTATCTACAGTTTGTTATTGACCTGCAACACAATTGGACTTTGCTTTCATGTGGCCTGTGAGATCAATAAAAAGCTGACTTAAGATGGATCGAGCCTAATGATTGAACGGAGCCCAGTAATACTCTTAGCTCACAGACTGAAACATGCAGGATTTAAGACAGAAACCTTTCATACAGTCAAAAAGCAGGGATGAGATTATGAAGAAAGCTCATTTCCTGCTCTATATTTGGCCTTCAGTTTTCGGAAAGAAAATTGTTTTTTATTCTCTCTCAACATGTGTTTGGGTGATTAAGGAGACTTATTCCACAAAGCGTGTGGAGAATAAATATGGGGGGGGAGATGTTTAACAACAATGAGAATAAGTCTAATCTGATACTGAAAGTCTTTAATACTTTTTATTGGTTTATCAGGCAGACTGGGTATTGCTGCCGGCGAGATATTAATGTTCTGAGGTATCTGGTCATGGATGATCTTCCGAATATAAAATTCAGAATCCTGATTTTAACCGCCTCCTCTCCTCTACTTTGCCTCTTTAACAAGAGGGGGACCAGGGACAGGAGAAAGGAAATTAAGAAGAGTCACAAGATGTGGCAGATGCTGGAATCTGGAACATTGGAGAGTAGAGTAGTGTAGTGGTCGGCACAATGCTTTACAGTACCATTGACCCAGGTTCAATTCCCACCTCTGTCTGTAAGGAGTTTGTACGATCTCCCCATGTTCGCATGGGTTTCCTCCAGGATCTCTGGTTTCCACCCATATTCCGAAGATATACCGGTTGTGTTAATTGGTCATTGTAAATTGTCCCATGATTAGGCTAGGATTGAATCGGAGTTTGCTGGTTGGTGCAGCTCGAAGGGTCGGAAGGACTTATTTTGCGCTGTTATCTCAATAAATAATAAATAAATAAAAGTAAACAAGATGCTTGAGGAACTCAGCAGGTCGAGCAGCATCTGTGGAGGGAAATAGACAGCCAACATCTTGGGTAGAGGCCCTTCACCTGAACTGATGATCATTGAAATGATGATCTCGGCCTGAAACGTCAACGGTTTCACTTGAAACACTCAAAAACTTCTATAGATGTACAGTGAAGAATATTCTGACAGGCTGCTTCAACTTCTGGTATGGGAGGGGAGGGGTGCTACCGCACAGGAGTGAAAGAAGCTACAGAAAGTTGTAAAATTAGTCAGGTTCATCTTGGCTACTGGCCTCTGTAGTATCCAAGGAGTGGTGCCTTAGAAAGGCAGCATCCATTATTAAAATGCTTATCTGGACTATTCCTCTTCTCACCCTGTCTCTTGCAAAAATGCCATCCCCTTCTCGTAATTCCTCCGTCTCCGCGGCATCTGCTCTCAGGATGAGGCTTTTCATTCCAGGACGAGGGAGATGTCCTCCTTTTTTAAAGAAAGGGGCTTCCCTTCCTCCACCATCAACTCTGCTCTCAAACGCATCTCCCCCATTTCACGCACATCTGCTCTCATTCCATCCTCCCGCCACCCCACTAGGAATAGGGTTCCCCTGGTCCTCACCTACCACCCCACCAGCCTCCGGGTCCAACATATTATTCTCCGTAACTTCCGCCACCTCCAACGGGATCCCACCACTAAGCACATCTTTCCCTCCTCCCCTCTCTCTGCTTTCCGCGGGGATTGCACCCTATGCAACTCCCTTGTCCATTCGTTCCCCCCCATCCCTCCCCACTGATCTCCCTCCTGGCACTTATCCGTGTAAGCGGAACAAGTGCTACACTCGCCCTTACACTTCCTCCGTTACCACCATTCAGGGCCCCAATCAGTCCTTTCAGGTGAGGCAACACTTCACCTGTGAGTCGACTGGAGTGATATACTGCGTCCGGTGCTCCCGATGTGGCCTTTTATATATTGGCGAGACCCGACGCAGACTGGGAGACCACTTTGCTGAACACCTACGCTCTGTCCCCCAGAGAAAGCAGGATCTCCCAGTGGCCACACATTTTAATTCCACATCCCATTCCCATTCTGACATGTCTATCCACGGCTTCCTCTACTGTAAAGATGAAGCCACACTCAGGTTGGAGGAACAACACCTTATATTCCGTCTGGGTCTCCTCCAACCTGATGGCATGAACATTGACTTCTCTAACTTCCGCTAATGCCCCACCTCCCCCTCCTACCCCATCCGTTATTTATTTATATACACACATTCTTTCTCTCACTTTCCTTTTTCTCCCCCTCTGTCCCTCTGACTATACCCCTTGCCCATCCTCTGTTTTCCCCCACCCTGTCTTTCTCCCTGGGCCTCCTGTCCCATGATCCTCTCGTATCCCCTTTGCCAATCAACTGTCCAGCTCTTGGCTCCATCCCTCCCCCTCCTGTCTTCTCCTATCATTTTGGATCTCCCCCTCCCCCTCCCACTTTCAAATCTCTTACTAGCTCTTCCCCCAGTTAGTCCTGACAAAGGGTCTCGGCCTGAAACGTCAACTGTACCTCTTCCTAGAGATGCTGCCTGGCCTGCTGCGTTCACCAGCAACTTTGATGTGTGTTGCCCTTCTTGTTTTTTTTTCACTGTTTTAATGGAGGTCGGGATTGAGGACGTGATTTTAAGTTTAACTCTGTTTGGTTTCAAGTTAGCCCATTGCTTTGCTTTGCTTTTAGGTAGTTGCACGGTGGGTTTTTTTTTGGGGGGTTTTTTTTTCTTTTTTCTTTTTTTTTCCATTGATATATATAAAATCTAGTATACTATTATGTTATCTTGGTTTCTTATGCTTAAATTACATTGTTTGTAGTATTTTCTTTTTGGTATTGTTATCTTTTGGAATTTTATTGTACTTTAACATTGTATTAATGTTTATATGGCTTACCTTTTTTGTATACTTACTCAATAAAAAGATTTAAAAAGAAAGATGTGTGTTGCATCCAGTATTAAGGATTCCCATCACCCAGGGCATGCCCTTTTCTCACTGTTACCATCAGGGAGGAGGTACAGAAGCCTGAAGGCACACACTCAGCGATTCAGGAACAGCTTCTTCCCCTCTGCCATCTGATTCCTAAATGGACATTGAACCCTTGAACATTGCTTCACTTTTTAAAAATATATATTATTTCTGTTTTTGCTCTATTTTTAATCTATTTAATAGACACATATATATATATATATATTTACTCTAATTGATTTTCTTATTTATCTATTTATTTTTCTTTCTATATCATGTGTTGCATTGAACTGCTGATGCGAAGCTAACAGGTTTCACAACTCATGCCGGTGATAATTCTGATTCTGTTTATTGCCCTTATAAAGGGTCACAGAAAAAACTTACAAGGGTGTTGCCTGGGTCGTGACTTGCAGAGAAAGGTTGAGTAGGTTAGGACTTTATACCTTACGGAGAAGGAGAATGAGAGGAGATTTGATAGAGATATACAAAATTAAGCGTGTAAATGCATGCAGGATCTTTTTTCACTGAGGTTGGGTGAGACCTGGACTCGAGATCATGGGTTAAGGGTGAAAGGAGAATCTGAGGGGACCTTCTTCACTCAGAGGGTGGTGTGAGTGTAGAATGAGATGCTAGCAGAAATGGTAGAAGCCGATTTAATTGCAACATTGAAGAGATGTTTAGATAGGTACATAGATGGGAGGGGTACGGAGGGCTATGGACCAGGTACAGGTTGATGGGACTAGGTAAAATGACTGGTCATCACAGACTAGATGGGCTGAAGGACCTGTTTTTCTTTTGGTGAAGCGCTCTCTGACCCTATGTCTGAGGCTCAGATTTCCTGGGGTGTCACCATGAGTAAATGTTAACCTGCCCTATTGACCAGCGCAGTCTTACACCGAACATACCAATATCTACCTTACAGAACCACTAGCCCAAAGCCGCAGTGAAGGGGGAAAGGAAAGTTAGCCCCCATTAGATCCAAACTTCCCAAAAGCAGAGATTTTAGACCCAGACCACTGTAGAGTAGATTACTCCTCAGCACCCTGCAGAAACACATTATCCAGCCACTCTTGGTGTTTGTGGGACCCTGCTTTTACAGTCTGGTTGCCACATTTGCCACTTTACCAAATCTCAAAAAAATGCTTCTTTGACTTTAAAGTTAGAACTTACAACACAGCACGAGTCCTTTGGTCCACAATTTGGTCTGACCTTTTAACCTTCTCTAAGATCAATCTAACCTTTCCCTCCCACATAGTCCTCCATTCATCCATGTGCATATCTGAAAGTTTCTTAAATGCCCCTAGTATATCTGCCTCTATCACTACCCCTGGCGGGGTATTCCACATATCCACCATTCTGTGTAAAAATTTACCTTTGACATCTCCCCTATACTTTCCTCCAATCACCTTAAAATTATTTCCCCTTTTCTATTAGCCATAATTTACAATATTATAATAATATTATCTATCTTCTCTTTTGCCAGTTACACCGCTGGTGATTAGGGCGGCAGTGAAGATCCTCCATCTCAGGCAGTGTTCAGGGCTTCCTTCATTATGACAATAGCTTCCTTTCGGTTTTCACTACTGTCAGTCATGCAAGTCCCGGGTGGAGACTCAGGAATACCGTCACACTCAGATGTAGAAGGATTCTTCACAGCTGTTTCTGTAACAGTTTTGTTTGACCAGCTCTGAGCTGAACCCCCGAACTTAGAGAACTGGTGCACAACTCTTAGTCTGCCTTCTGCCCTTTGACCTGTTTGGCATGGGTGCCTACCAAGACCCAAAGGATAAAGCTTTGGTCTTTGAGGCACACAAACCTCCAAACCCTACAACAAGGTTAGTCATCTTGGAGGAAATAATAATTATTAATAATTAGCCATAATCATTCTTTAGAAGGACAAGAAAATGGCTATGCAGAATTCCACAAAACAAAGAAGACAACAGAATCCACGAAATAACAACGACTGATAAACACCCAATGTGACAGAGAAGAAATCGTGCAAATATCTTTAAAAAATAAACAAGTAATCCACAGAACGTGAACTGCAGAGATGCCAAAAGTGAGCCCACAGGATTCACTTTGCCACCGAGTCGCGTGAAGCCAGGTGAGGAGCCCAGTGGCTGCAGGGCAACAGTACTTGTTGTTTTTAATGTTGTAAATAGATTAACAAAACCACATAGGAATTAAAGGATACAAAACGGGGACCGAGGAATAAAAAGATACAAAAGAAACACACTCAGTGGCCATTTTATTAGGCACAGGAGTGCACCCAGTGTGGTCTTCTGCTGCCCTCGCCCATCCACTTTGACACGTTGTGCATTCAGACGTGTTCTTCTACACACCGCATACGTTTGTCTGAGTTACTGTTGCCTTCCTCTCAGCTTGTACCCGCTTGGGCATTCTCCTCTGACGAGGTACTTTCACCCCCAGAACTGCCACTCACTGGATGCTTTTTCGCTTTCTGCACCATTCTCTGAGAATTCTAGAGACTGTTGTGCATGAAAATCCCAGGAGATCAGCACCTTTTGAGACACTCAAACCACCCCTTCTGGCACCACCGATCATTCCATGGTCAAACTCACTAAGATCACACTTCTTCCTCATTCTGCTATTTGGTCTGAACAACACCTGAACCTCTTAATCACAAGAGATTCTGGGGACCTCTTACCTCTTCTCCTCACCTGCCCATCACCTCTCCCTGGTGCCCCTCCTCCTTCCACCTATACCATGGGACCATCCTCCCCTATCAGATTCCTTCCTCATCAGCCCTTTACCTTCTTCACCTATCACCTTCTAGCTTGTTACTTGACACCCTGACTCCCCCCTCCTGGCCTCACCTATCACCTCCTAGCTTGTCCTCCTTCCTCTCCCCTCCCTCACACCCACTTTCTTATCCTGACATCTTCCTTCTTTTCTAATCCTGATGAAGGGCCTCGGCCCGAAACATTGACTGTCTATTTTCCAACCGAACCTCTTGACCATGTCCGCATGCTTTTATGCATGGAGTTGCTGCCACATGATTGGCTGATTAGACAGTTGCATCATCAAACAGGTGTACAGGTGCAGCTAAGAAAGTGGCCACTGAGCGTAGATTTGACAGAATAAAGCTTTGGCTACTCTGCCCTATCACACATTCCCAGGGCAGAGTCTGCATAGAAAGAAAGAAGAATTGCATGTTTTAGAATCATTCCCTGCCTCTGAAACTTATTTTATTTATTTTTATTTAGAGATACAGCGCGGAGTGGGCCCTTCCACCCCTTCGAGCCGCACCACCCCAGCAACCCCCAACAACCTCAATCTAACCCCAGTCTAATGACGGGACAATTTACAGTGACCAACTAACCTACTAAATGGTACGTCTTTGGACTCTAGGATGAAACTGAAGGACCTGGGAAAAACCCATGCATTCCATGGAGACAATATACAGAGACGCCTTACAGAGGATGCTGGGATTGAACTCCAAACTCTGACGCCAGGCTGTCATAGCATCCCGCTAACCAGTAGGCTACCTTGGCGCCCCAATTAAGTCCATTGTCTCCAAGGGAATGACTTCCTGAAACAGAACTGACCAGACTAATGTTTAGCACAAGTAAAATTCCAGGCATTAGTGTCTTCAAACTGCACGCAGATTAGAGCTCCTCAGAGGAGATTTCCCCCAGTTCCATTAAACGCGATTTGAAAAGCTTATCAGAAGAAGAGTTAATGGCTTTTCGTGGAGAAGACAAGGACTTAATGTATTTTTTGAATGCGGCACACATTGTCTGGTGTAAGTTACACCACACAAATCACTAAGAGGATTGGACAGATTAGACTGAAGCACAAATCAGGTTAAGTAAATGGAATGGCCAAGTCAGCTTGCTTACAAACAAGGAGAAAACAGCTCTCTGATATTCTTCCCACATTGTGCCATAAGACCATAAGCCATAGGAGCAGAACTAGGCCATTGGGCCCATTGTGTCTGCTCCACCATTCCATCACAGTGACTTATTATCTCAGTCAACTCCATTTTCCTGCCTTTTCCCCATACCTATTGACACCCTGACTAATCAAAAACCTATCAACCTTTATTTAAATATACCCAATGACTCGACAGCCATCCATCACAATGAATTCCACAGATGTACCTCCCTCCGGCTAAAGAAATTCCTCCTCACCTCTGTTCTAAAGGGACGTCCCACTATTCTGAGTCTGTGCCCTGTGGTCCTAGCCACCCCCATTATAGGAAACATCCTCTCCATGTCCACTCTATTTAGGTCATTCGATAAGTTTCAATTAGATACCCCCTTCATTCTTCTAAACTCCAGTGAGGATAGGCTCAGAGCCATCAAACACTCCTCATGGAAGTTTGTCATTCCAAGTATTCTTTGTTTCCAGGACTTCACGCATAGAGGTTTAGGTGTAAGCTTGTGTGTTTGCTGGCATAAGGTCTATTTGCTGTTCCCCTCACACGAAAGTTCCTTGGTGAAGTGGTCTCCATGTAGAAACTCGGGCCGCCCTCCACGTGGCAACTGTAACTCTTTATGGCAATACTGACCCAGGTTCCATTTCCACCACTGTCTGTAAGGAGTTTGTACGTTCTTCACGTGACTGTGGGAGTTTCCTCCAGGTGCTCTGGTTTCCTCCCGCATTCCGAAGACGTACAGGTTAGGGTTAGTAAGTTATGGGCACCATAATTACCAGAAGCATGGCGACACTTGCATGCTGTCCCTGGTACATCCTTGGACTGTGTTAGTCCTTGATACAAGCAATGCTTTTCACTGTATCTTGCAACGTACATACAAGAAGAGTTGCTGCTGACCGTACCACTTGGCGACAGCTGTGTAGGGACGGGGTTCGTATTCTGGAGATGAGAAGAACAACCAGAAGACAGCAGAAGAGAGCCAGGAGAAATACAGCCATGGTTGCCACCACTACTACATATACATGTCCCACCTGCAATAGAGCTTGTGGGTCCAGGATAGCACTGTACAGTCATCAAAGATCTCACCGTTAAAGGAGTGGACATCGTCATCAGATTTCGATGGACAACCGAAAAAAGAAGAAAGGAACAAGAAGTAAAGCTAATCCTGTGTCTTTAAAATCTGCCACTAGTGTCTTCCTTGGGGAGCTGGGCAGGTAGGGAATGGGGCAAAGAGCGCCAAGGAGAGAACTTGAACAGCCCGGATTGAGGGAGGTGACAATCATACGAGATCAGGGCCATTGGAGGAGTGAAGAAATGAAGTGCTAGGAACATCCAACAAGTCAAGCAGCACCTGTGGGGAGAAAAACATTCAACGTTTCAGGTTCGGGGCAGGAAAAGAGAAAGAAAGTTCATTTCCATATCTAGAGGTGGTGGGAGAAGGATGGGTAGAACAAAGAGAATATCTCTGACAGAGAGAGACCAGATAGGTTAACATCAGAATCAGGTTTAATATTACTGGAAATATTTTGTTATGGGGCAGCAATACATTGCAATACACAATAATAAAACCAGTAAAGTACAGTAAGTATATATATTTAAAAAGTTAAATACGTAGAGCAAAAAGAGAAAAAAAGTAGTGAGGTAGCGTTTGTGGATGCACTGTCCACTCAAAAATCCGATGGCAGAGGGGAGGAAGCTGTTCCTGAATCATCGAGTGCGTGTCTTCAGGCTCCTGTAGCTCCAGCTTTATGGTTACAATGAGAAGAGGGCATGTCCTGGGTGAAGGGGGTCCTTAATAATGGATGCCATCCTTTTCAGGTATTGCTCCTGCAAAAAGATTACCCCCTGCAATGGGGAGGGAGGGGGTAGCCCAGTGACCTTTCATTGTTCGGTTGTCAGCAAACAAAAAGCAATAGGAAGAATCGGCTGGAATAGTGGCATGATTAGATCGAGCCACGGCCTCAATCCTGACCTCCAGTGCTGTCTGCGTGGAGTTTGCACGTTCTGCCTGTGGCCGTGTGGGTTTCTCCCGGGTGCTCCAGTTTACTCCTACACCCAAAGACGTGAAGGGCAGTCAATTAATTTGGCCAATATAAGTTGTCCCTCGTGTGTTGGTGAATGGGAAATATATTCATATTCTGATTCAAATTCGCTTTCTGCATGTATGTCAGAACATAGAGTGAAGTGCGTCATTGGTGAGTGGGTGGGGCGGGGGGATGAAGTAAGAAGATAGGAGGTGAGAGATGGAGAAGGTAAAGGGATGAGGAAGAAGGAATCTGATTGGAGAGGAGAGTGACACAAACTTAGTATGCACTAGAGCTGCCTGCAAATGTCGCCACGCAGTCTGCCGCCAACATAGCATACCCACAATGTTTAGCAGAAGAACATAACAACTATAACAAAATAAAACAAGACAACAGCAGAACAAACCCCTTTCCTGAGACTGTAGCCCCATGCCCCTGTCTGTGCTTGTCACCCACGCACATAGATAGGCCTCCAACACAAGGACAGGGCATCACCAGGCCTCCAGTCCTTGGCCCCGGACTCTTAGGCTCACAGACGTTGGGCCTCTGACCTACGGACAAGCTGATCCAGGTCGAGAAACTTCTTCAGTATGTATCAACTATATTGGTGTCCCAGCAACTTACGAGTCCTCGGGAGCAATACACACAACGTGCTGGGGGAAATCAGCAGGTCAGACAGCATCTATGGGAATGAATAAACAGTCGATACTTCGGGCTGAGGTCCTTCTTTAAGATATGTCAATTATATTGCTGTCGCAGCAATGTATGAGCAATGCAGGGAAAATGCTGGGGGATCTCAGCAGGGCTGGCAGCATCAGTGGAGGGTAACAAAGAGGTCAACGTTTTGAACTTCCTCAGGACTGGAAACAAAGGGGGCAGAAGCCAGAATAAGACGGTTGGTGGGGAGAGGAAGCTGGCAGGTGACAGGTGAGACCAGGTGAAGGGGAAGGTGGTTGGGGGAGAGGTTTGAAGTGAGAAGCTGTTAGGGGACAGTGGAAGAGCTTCTTCTCCCTTCCTTCCCAATCCTGATGAAGGGTCTTGGACAGAATAAGGAAGGGTGGGGGGCAGAGGGAAGAGTAAAAACTGGCAGGTGACAGGTGAGACGAGGTGAGGGGGAAGGTGGGTGGGTGAGAAGCTGGAAGGATGAAGTAAGAAGCTGGGAGGTGATCGGTGGAATAAGAACGAATCTGATAGGAAAGAGAGTGGACCATGGGAGAAAGTTACAAGCTCCACGCACACACACAGATATATGCACCCACGGTCCGGTGTGTCACAATGCTATTTGATTTGCATGTTCTGAATGATTGTATTTAATCCAAAGAAACGGTTTTATTCAAATCCCACACCAATAAGACTCCCAAGACAAAGAAGCTTTTAATTATCCTGGCCTTTTAGCGGTGTTGTAACCTAGTTTTGTTGGAAACTGAACACAAATTGCATCACAGTTTGGAAATTACCTAAACTGAAAGTTAGTGGCAAGAGCACGACATTTCTCTCACTCGATAAACCCAACATACGTAACACTGAATACATCCTGATCACAATGGATTACACTCTCTCACTCAATAGACCCAATGTACATAATACTGAATACAAGCTGATCACAATTGATTACATCCACTCATCAACACTGGGCATTTATAAAGAACCACTGTCTCCTCTCAGGGTGCATCACAGGACAAGATTTCACACAAACTACATGAGTGCGTTGAGACAAAACGTTCAAGGAGATAAAGAGGGGTTAAAAGGGAGGAAAAAGGGGAAGATAAGCAGAGGTATTTAGGGATGGAATTTCAAAACACGTAGCCTAGAGTGAAGAAGGCATAGCTGATGAATCAAGATTCAAATTAGATTTATTATCACTGACAGATGTCATGAAATTTGTTGTTTTGTTGCAGCAGTACATCGCAACACATTAAATAATTACGTTAAGTTACAACAATAAATAAATAAACAAATAGAGCAAAACAGGAATACTGAGGTACTGTTCATGTGTTCACCTACCATTCAGAAATCTGAGAGCAGGAAGGGGCTGGGAGAAGAAGCTGTTACTAAAGTATTGTGTGTGGGACTTCAAACTCCTGTACCATAAGACACAGGAGTACATTTAAGCCATTCGGCCTATGGAGTCTGCTACACTATTCGATCATGGCTAATTCATTTTTCCTCTCAACCCCATTCCCCAGCTACCCCGTTACCCTTGACGCCCTCACTAACCAAGAGACTATCAAACTCTGCTTTAAGTATACCCAGTGACTTCCACGGCTATTTGTGGCAATTAATTCCACAGACTCACCACCCTCTGCTCGTCCCTGATGGTCGTAATGAGAAGGGGGCATGTCCCAAAGTGGGAGCACCCTTAGTGAAGGATGTGGCCTTCCTGAGGTAGCATCTGCTGAAGATGTCCTCACTGGTGGGGAGGGTTGGGTCTGTAACAAAACACTGCAGCCACTGCTGGAGGGAATGAATGATTAGAACAGTGAGTAGGACGACTCTGTAGATCTGGGGGGACCGCTTTCTCCTGGATGGTATTGAATTTCTTGGGAGTTCTTGGTGCTACACTCATTTTGGAGAGTGTTTCATTATCTCCAGCTTATGCCTTGTAGATGGTAGCGAGGCCTTGGGGTACCTGAAGCTGATTGTCACCACAGAATACCTAGCTGCTGAACTGGCCCCATGGCTGAGCCCCTCGAGGGGCCGGGGTCAACAATGGATGTTGCGTCCCGGCTGTCTATGCTCGGTACACAAGTCAGGGCAGTGCGATATGGGGAGCAAGCTGTTGCCCTAGTAGCAGGCTCCCCATCTCCACGCAGCAGACGAATCGAAGGAGCAGCAGAGACCGATACCGTCACGATGTGTGCTGGCAATGTCAGAACTCAAGCCTGGAGTAAACAGAAACTCCAATGTAGAGATGGAAACCAGATTTTATTCATAACAACTCCAACAGAACATCGGCGGCTCAGATGAGCAACACCATGGAACATAACACCCTCAAAACTAGAACGCTGTAATTAGTGCTAATCAGGCATCAGCTTAAATAACACAAGTAACACAGATCAAAATAAACTTAACAAGCTTAACCAGAAACCACTAGAGGACCACATTACAAAGAACAAGTTGCTCGAGAAAGAACACAGGGAACTCTAAATGATTAATGTCTCTCGTTAAACAACAATTAGCCAATTCAGATTCTGTAAACCTCAGGGCCCAACACTCTCTGGGTCCCTGCAGGAGCCAGAAGAGCTCATTACAGATACAATCTGGCGCCAGTGGTGTTGCAGGAGTTGCCAGTCTGCGTTGATCTCAACGTAGGACTGTTTTAGGGACTCCAGCTCTGGACTTTTCCCTCGGGGTTTACTCCCAAAGCCTTCTCTATGAGTGGGTATAGTCATAAGGCAGCAGAGGTTTGAGATCAGAGTCCTCCTTCTCCTAGATGAGCTGCCAACCCCAGCTGACGAGCCCCATCTGCCTGATGCAACTGATTTTAAAGCGCCAGTAACCCACCTTTGCTGCTTCTGCTGTCAGTGGAAACAGTTCCACTGGGCTTAATGGCTAAGCCACACGTGAAGGCCAGGAGCTGGACTTGGTTGTCAAAGGCTATTTGAGATGCACGCCATCAGGAGTGTTTAATAGGCAGTGGGAACTTGTCCACACTACCACACCCGACTATAACAACCACATTACAGTATAGCTGATCTGCTTGAGTTTCTGGTCAATAGTGACCAACAAGATGTTGAAAGTTGAGGAGGGGACCTTAGTAAACATAATGCCATTAAATGTCATGAGTAAACATAGCAACATAGAAACCATGAGCAGGGTTAGGAGGATACCGGTCAGAAAAATGTAAGGTATAGCGGGATCCTGCTTTGTAATTCAATGAGGACAAGGCTGATCTGATCTTGAACTTAGCTCCACACCCATGACCCTTGACTCCCCTTTAGACCGAATATCTTCCTCTCTCGGCCTTAAGTATTCTACTTCCTTAGCTCTTTGAAGCAGAGAATTCCTAAAAGATTAGTCACCGTCTGATAGAGGCAATTCCTTCTTAACACACAACAGTACAGCACAGGAACAGGCCATTCGGCCCACAATGTTGTGCTGTACCAGGTAAACACCCAAACACCAATCCCTCCAACCTACACCATGTCCATATCCCTCCATCTTCCCTACCTTTCCAAACATCTCTTAAAAACCTCTACCACCATACCAGGCAGCACGTTCCAGGCATCCACGACTCTCTGAGTAAAAAAGACCTCCCCCTTAAATGCACCCCCTCTCACCTTCAATGCATGCCTTCTGGAATTAAACATTTCTACCCTGGGAAACAGATACTCACTGTCCACTCTATCTATGCCTCTCCTCTCATTGGACTGTCCACACTTTGATTTAAGAAACCTTCCTGGACACACTTAACAAATTCAGCCCCACCTAAACCCCTTACACTAAGAAGGTCCAATTTATATTAGGGAAATTGGAATTCCCCATGACAATGACCCTATTATTTTACACATTTCCTCAATCCGAATACATATCTGTCCCTCAATGTCCCTTGGACCTTGTCCCCTGGTTAACAGGAGGGAAGCTGCTCTTACCATCCAACCTGTGAAGCCCCTTCATAATCTTGTGCTTCAGTCAGATTCTTTGAAATTCCAGGGTATATGCCTGATACCACACCAGGATTCAATCCAGTGAACCTGCTCTGAACTACCTCCAAGGCCAATAGATACCTCCTTAGAAAAGAAAACCAATGCTGAATCCAGGATACTGGCTGTGGTCTGTACATCGACTTAATTACCACCCATATCATTCATTATGTGCCATGTCATGTAGGTGGGCGATCTTTCCATGACCATGATTGTTCTTGGTAAACTCTTCTACAAAACTACTTTGCTGTTGCTTTTTTTTCTGGGCAGTGTCTTTACAAGACGGGTGACCCCAGCCATTATCAATACTCTTCAGAGATTGTCTGCCTGGTATCAGTGGTCGCATAACCAGGACTTGTGATATGCATCAGCTGCTCATACGACCGTCCATCACCTGCTCCCATGGCTTCATGTGACCCTGATCATGGGTGGGGGGGGTGCTAAGCAGGTGCTACACCTTGCCCAAGGGCGACCTTCAGGCTAGCAGCGGCAAGGAGCACCTTACAGCTCCCTTGGTAGAGACATATCTCCACCCTGCCACCGATACACCTGTACACCTGCACATTATTGCAAATATCTAATCAGCCAATCATGTGACAGCAACTCAATGCATTAAAGCTTGCAGACATGGTCAAGAGGTTCAGTTGTTGTGCAGACCAAACATCAGGATGGGGAAGAAATGTGATCTAAGTGACTTTGACTGTGGAATGATTGTTGGTGCCAGACAGGGTGGTTTGAGTATCTCAGGAACTGCTGATCTCCTGGGATTTTCACAGACAACAGTCTCTGGAGTTTACAGAGAATGATGCGAAAAACAAAAAAGCATCCAGTGAGCGGCAGTTCTGTGGGTGAAAATGCCCTGTTAATGAGAGAGGTCAGAGGAGAAGAGCCAGTTGGGTTCAAGGTGACAGTAACTCAAATAGCCTGGTGCGTAGAGGAGCACCTCTGAATGTTCAACACACCAAACCTCGAAGAGGACAGGCTACAGTAGCGGCAGACCATGAACACACACTCAGTGGCCACTTCATTAGGTACCATCTTTGAATATGAAAAAACATGCAGATACAGCAAGTGAACTTGGCTTTTACTACTTGGGGGGACGATAGGGGGAGGAGGAAAAAGATGGAAAACTGTGTTACATATGCTTAGTGGCCACTTTATCAGGTACCTCCTGTACGAAGACTGACAAACAACCAGTGTGCAAAAGAAGACAAATTGTGCAATTGCAAAAAAAAAATAAAATAATAATAATTAATTTGTTACTTAATTAATTAATTCTGAGAACACGAGTTGTAGAGAACTTGAAATTGAGTCTGTATGTCGTGGAATTAGTTCAGTATTGCGGTGAGTAAAATTATTCCCTCTGGTTCAGGAGCCTGATGGTTGAGGGGTAATAACTGTTCCTGAACCTGGTGGTGTGGGACCTGATGGCTGAGGGGTAATAACTGTTCCTGAACCTGGTGGTGTGGGACCTGATGGTTGAGGGGTAATAACTGTTCCTGAACCTGGTGGTGTGGGACCTGATGGTTGAGGGGTAATAACTGTTCCTGAACCTGGTGGTGTGGGACCTGATGGTTGAGGGGTAATAACTGTTCCTGAACCTGGTGGTGTGGAACCTGATAGTTGTAGGGTAATAACTGTTCCTGAACCTGGTGGTGTGGGACCTGATGGTTGAGGGGTAATAACTGTTCCTGAACCTGGTGGTGTGGAACCTGATAGTTGTAGGGTAATAACTGTTCCTGAACCTGGTGGTGTGGGACCTGATGGTTGAGGGGTAATAACTGTCCCTGAACCTGGTGGTGTGGGACCTGATGGTTGAGGGGTAATAACTGTCCCTGAACCTGGTGGTGTGGAACCTGATGGTTGTAGGGTAATAACTGTTGCTGAACCTGGTGGTGTGGGACTTAAGGCTCCTGTACCAGTTTCCTGATGGCAACAGGGAGAAAAAGAGAAGAGCCTGGATGGTGGGAGTCCTTGATGATGGAGGCTGCTTTCTTGTGACAGCGCTTGTTGTAGAAGTACTCAAAGGATAGGAGGGCTTTCCCTGTTATGGACTGGGCTGAATCTACTTTTTGTCGGCTTTTCTGTTCATGGGCACGGGTGCTTACATACATAGCATATACTGACATATCAGTGGGCCGGTACAGTAACCTAGTAGTTAGTATAACATTATTATAGTACCAGTGACCTGGGTTCACATCTGCCCGGGTGCTCCGGTTTCCTCACACATCCCAAAGGCACATGGATTAGAGGGAGTTTTCCGCCACCATCCCGGTAGCGGTGTACATTCCACTTCAGGCTAACGTTAGGTAGGCACTGGAGGAGCTGAGCAGTCACAAAACAGTGCACCTGGATGGCTTCCCTATCACTGCAGGGAATTTCAAACAGGGCAGCCTGAAGAAGTCTCTGAACATCCACCACCAACATCTCACCTGTAGAACCAGAGGAGCCAGCACACTTCACCACTGTTATACCACCATCAAGAATGCTTCTTTTCGCATTATATGTTAATGAGTTGGTTGACCGAATTAATGGCATTGTTACTAAGTTTGCAGTTGATGCAAAGATGGGTAGAAGGGCAGGTAGTGTTAAGGAAGTAGCAAGTCTGCAGAAGAACTTGGACAGATTGGGAGAATGGGCAAAGAAATGGCAGATGGATAAGATGGTGTGGTCAGGCACTTTGGTAAAAAGAATAAAGGCGCACACTATTTTTTAAACGGGGAAAAATATTCAAAAATCAGAGGTGGAAGGGGACTTGTGAGTTGTTGTTCAGGATTCCCTGAAGGTTAACTTGCAGTCTGAGTCAGTGATAAGGAAGGCATTTGCAACATTAGCATTGATTTCGAGAGGACTAGAGTATAAGAGCAAGGATGCGATGCTGAGGATCAATAAGGCATTGTCAGACTGCACTCAGAGCATTGTGAGCTGTTTTGGGTCCCTTACCGAAGGAACAATGTGCTGGCATTGGAGAGTGTCCAGCGGAAGTTCATGAGAATGATTCCAGGAATGAAGAGGTTAACATATACGGAGCATTTGAATTCGCTGGGCATGTATTTGCTGGTGTTTACAAGAATGGGGGCGGGGGGGGGAATCTCATTAAAACCTATTAAATATTGAAAGGCCTAGATGGAGTGGATGTGGAGAGGATGTTTCCTATTGTGGGTGAGTCTCTGACCAGAGGGCACAGCTTCAGCATACAGGGACGCCCATTTAGAACAGGGATGAGAAGGAATTTCTCCAACCAGAGGGTGATGAATCTGTGGAATTGCCACTGTTGGTTGTGGAGGCCAAGCCAATGAACATATTTAAAATGGAGGGTGATAATTTCTTCCTTAGTCAGGGCGTCAAGGGTTATGGTGATAAGGTTGGAGAATGGGGTTGAGAGGGATAATAAATCAGCCATGATGGATTGTTGGAACAGACTCGATGGGCCAAGTGGCCTAATTCTAATCCTGTGTTTTAAGGGCTTGGTCTTACATTCAGGGATTCATCTTCGAAACTAAATAAATGCACCACAGACACATCGATTTCATCTAGATCTGTGTAGATGTGTGTGTGCCTTCAAGAACGTACCAGACAAACCCAAACTAAAAGCCATGGATGCACTAGGAGATTCATAGTCTGCTGAGAGCTAAATCTGTAGCATTCAAGACCAGTGACGCAGAACTATACAAGAAGTCCAGATACAACTGACAGAGGGCTATTTTAAGAGTGAAAAAACAATTCCGGTTGAAGTTAAAGATGGAATCGGATACACATCAGTTCTGGCAGGGTTTGCAAGCCATTCTTTCCTACAAGGCAAAACCTAATGTCACGAATGGCAGTGACTCCCAGATTAGGTTAATGTCTTTTAAGCATGCTTTGAAAGGGAGAATACCTACAGCATCTGTGCGAATCCCTGCAGCCATCTGGGGACCCTCTGATCATCTCAGAGGCCGACATGAGGACACCTTTCAAGAGGGTGAACCCTCGCAAGGCACCAGGCCCTGATAGAGTACCTGGTAGGGCTCTGAAATCCCGGGCCAACCAACTGGTGGGAGTGTTCAAGGACATCGTCAATCTCTCACTGCTGCAGTCAGAGATCCCCAACTGCTTCAAAAGGGTGACAACCATACCAGTGTCCAAGAAGAGAAAGGTGAGCTTCCTCGATGACTATCACCCAGTTGCACTCATGTCTACTGTGACGAAGTGCTTTGAGAGGTTGGTCATGGCCAGTATCAACTCCTGCCAAAGCAAGGACCTGGACCCACGGCGATTTGCTTATCACCACAATAGTTCTATAGTGGATGCATCAGCTGGACAGTTGCAATACCTACATCAGACTGCTGCTTATTAAATGCAGCTCAGCGTTCAACACAATCATACCCTCAATTCTAATCATCAAAATCCAAAACCCAGGCCTCTGTATCTCCCTCTGCAACTGAGTCCTTGACTTCCTCACAGGGAGACCACAGTCAGTGCGGATTAGAAACAGCAGGTCCCCCTCACTGACAATCCACACTGATGCATCTCAAAGATGCATGCTTAGCCCATCGCTCTTCTCTCTATCTACACCCATGACTGTGCGGCTAGGCACAGCTCAAACACCACCTAAGAACCTCAACATCATCGAGGCTGTCTGGGATTACCTGGAGGGACAGAGGCAAGCGAGACAGCTGAGGTCTGCAGAAGAACTGTGGAAAGTTCTCTGAGATGTTGGGAACAATCTACCAGTCGATTTTCTTATAAAACTGCACCACAGCATATTTAGGAGAATTAATGCAAAGGCAAAGAGTGGTCACACCAAATATTGATTTAATTTAGTTTTTTTACTGTTTACTGCTCTTTATAGTAATTTTTTTTGATATTTAGAAACTTCTCATTTCATTGTTTTTGAAAGCAACTTTGCTTTAGAGAATTTTTTTGCATGTGCCTAAGACTTTTGCACAGAACTGTACTTCTGATTGTAATTTATAGTTTTTTTTATCATTATGCATTGCAATGTACTGCTACCATAAGTCAGCAAATTTCCAAGATATGCCAGTGATAGTGATCACATAGGTTTAATTGGGTGGTGCGGGCTTGTCAGACCAGAAAGAACTGTGACTGTGCTGGACCTCCAAGTGGAAAGCAAAATAAGGACAGGCTCGTGTAGATGGAGGCCATAGACCTTTCTGAAAGGAGATCCAGTAGATGGAGAACTATTTAGGGTGCTGGGGCTTCCCCAGGGAGAAGTATGCAACATTTTTGAATACAGCAGTTGTTATAAACCACCCTGAACACAACTTTGCCTAGCCTCAAACAGACATGAATGTCAACATCATAATAACTCCTTTGTAGTAATATTCAAAGTAAATTTCTGCAGTTTTGCCACATCGGCAGGTCTTTTTCCATAATATTTACATTGAGACCACGGTTGGTAACAGTTCGCTGGGTGACTGAGCTAAGGGAACAAGGGGAGTGTCAGAGACCACAGAAACAAGATACGATTTCAGAGCTGGGACCGGTGTTACTTCCTGTATTTGTGGCGAGGGTCATTTCAATATTCAAAGAGCTTCAACTAAATGTGGCCAAGGGGGCAACTTTGATATGTATAACACAGCCTCACCTGTCTCAGCCAAACTCTGATAATAATAATTTGTTTTTGTCATTCAATTTATGATACATCCCAGGCTACATCACAAGAGGACCACGAAACAAAATGCATCTCCAAACCACACGAGGAGAAGATCAGAGAGATCATAATCAGAATTGGTTCAGGATTATTATCACCGACTTATGGGACATGAAATTTGTTGTTTTGCAGCAGCAGTACAGTGCAAGGATGTAAAACTGACCATAAGGTATAATGCACCATAAAAGGAATAACTGCATTGAGTGCCCACTTTAGTAGATCTCTCTCGTACTGATCTTCTGCTCCTGTAGCCCATCCACCTCAAGGTTTGATGAGTTGTGTGTTCAGAGATGCTCTTCTGCACACCACTGTTGTAACATGTGGTTGTTTGAGTTAACATCGCCTTCCTGTTAGCTTGGCCCTTCTCCTCTGACCTCTCTCATTAACCATGCACCTTCAAAGTCAAAGTACATTCGTCAGAATCAGAATCCGGCTTACTGTCACTGGCATATGTCTTGAAATTTGTTAACTTTGAGGCAGCAGTACAATGCAATACATAATAATGGAGAGAAAGACTGAATTACAGCAAGTATATGTATATTAATAGTTAAATTAAGTAGTGCAAAAAATTCATAGTATATATGTAGTCCACCGGCTGGTGGTGTAATGGCATCAGACCTGGACTTTGGGGCAGAAGGTCCCAAGTTCGAATCCAGCCGGCTCCCGTGCACGCTTTCCATCCGTGCTGGGTTGAGCGTCGAGCTAGTAACTCCGCCTCGTAAAAAAAAGAAATTGCCTGCTACAGGAACATCAACAGCAAACGTTGATGGCCTATGCTCTCTCGTGAGTTGAAAGGCAATTTCTTCCTCCTTTTCTATATCTGTAGTATACAAGTCTGAGACTCATCTTGCCTCAGCCATGAAACAAAGAAACACCACAGAACCCGTTCAAAGAAAACATCAAACACCCAACACACAAAAAAGGAACAAATCGTGCCAACAGCAAAAAACGAGGAAAAAAACACAGATTATAAAACATCAAACCACAGAGTCCTTGAAACAGCTCAGTTCAGTTTAGTACTGTGTCGTTCGTTCACTGCCGGCCACAGCGCCAGACCACCCCAATCAAAATCGCACAAAACAGCAATAAAAAAAGCAGTGACCAGAAACCAGGAACACATCTAACATGAACTACAGAGTCCAATCCACAAACCACATCAATTAAATCTTGCCCAAAACCCAAAACTCCGGCACCATCATCCGGCAGCAATCAGCGAGAGGGAGAGAAGGGCCAGTCAAATGCAGGCAGGTGGCACTGAACGCTTGTTCACCTTCCTCTCCTGCCCTTGGTGATTTCCATCTCGCTCGACACTTCAATCGACGAGAAATGGAGTTGATTGTGGGCTCACGGACCCAAAGTTTTATATAGTTGCCACAAAACCTGCCAACTTTTATACTGAGTACTCCGACAGATGAAGATAAGTGTGCCAGCTGCCTTCTTTACCACTCATTGCCACTTTCAGAGAGTACTCTTAAGTTTACTGCAAATTACAGTAAACACCCCTTACATTTGATGTCCAAGCCACGACACCTCACGCTTCTCCAGTTTAAACTCCATCTTCCACTGCTCTGCCCACATTTTCAGTTGACCCACTGCATCCTTTGGTAACCTTCTTCACCATCCACAGCTCCACCAATTTTTGTACTGTCTGCACAATTACTAATCAGCTGACTCCATTTTTGCCCAGAGTCATAGAACAGTACAGCACAGAAACAGGTCCTTCGGGCCATCGACCCCATGTGGAATGATTTAAACTATCTACTCCTATCGACTTGCATCAGGACCATAGTCCTCCATACCCCTACCATCTATGTACTTATCCAAACTTCTCTTAAACATTGTGAGGGCACCACTTACGCTGGCAGATCGTTCCACACTCTCAAGGTCCCAGCCCTGTTCCCCAAAGAACAATGATTCTGAGGAGATCCTATAGGAGACAAGGGAGGAGTAGATGCTTTCCAGTGGAAATTCTGGAGCTTAAGGCCTAGACAGCCAAAAGCATGGCCAAGAATGGTGGAGCAATGGAGATCACTGTAACTTAGTCTGTAGAGAAACTTGTGAAGATTATAGGGTAGGAACAATGGCAGAGGTAGGGAGGGGGAGGCAATGGATTATTACTCTGACCCTGGCTTCAACCTCCAGACTCACACTTCGACCTCTGGACTTTGCCAAGCCCTGTGTATTGACCCAAGGACTCACCCATCATGGGACCTTGACCTCCAAGCCTCGACCTCCAGGTTTGCATGAACCTCCAACGCCAGGGCTCCCCGATCTGGAAGGGTCACCAGCCATCATCCACAGGTCCTATCAACCATGGTCCTTGATCACCGGGATCGTTGGTCTTCATCCTCGGCAAGTGGTGATCTGACTCCCCGGGATCACTGGCCTACAACCACGGAGTGTCGTAACTTGGATTCTGACCACCAGCACCTGCCCCTGACCTCACCTTTGACCCTAAACCCTGACCTTAGCGCTAACATTGAGCATCTGTTTGAAAATGTCCCTTTCTACACACACACACTTAGGCCTCCAAATCTAGGACAGACTGCCTCCAGGCTCCAGCCTCCAGTCCCTGGCCCAGACTCAAAGACATTGAGCCTCCAACTTCCAGACATCTCTCCCCTGCCCCAAGGGCCTCGACCATCAGGCGTCAACTTCACCTACGCACTAGAGGCAACGTACAGTGGCTAAGTAACTGGCCAACCAACACATCTTTGGGATGTGGGAGGAACCCGGAGCACCTGGGGGGTGGGGGTGAACCATCATGGCCACAGTGCAAACCCCTCGTAGTTGGCAGCTGAGGGCAGGACTGAACCAAGATTTCTGATGCTGTGCAGCAACAGCTTTAAATACTGAACCACTGTGCATTAAATTGTGTTGGATAATCCCCAGAAGGCTTTTCCCACGTTAAAGGTGCAAGTTATTGTTTGAAAATGCAACACAAGGTGGTATTTACAGGCTGGGCCTTGTACAAAAGGATGAAAGGAAATTGATGCTGGGGAGAGTCTCCAGTCCTCACACTGTGCCCGTGATTAGTTGAATGATTGAGACTGATGGCTCCAAACGGTCTTCACCAGGTTTTCCTCCACAGCCTCTAATTTTTATTGATGGGTTGGCATGGCAACTAATATTCTGGCGGCTACATTCCGGGAGAAGCCTATCAATCACCTGCTCTCTGCACTGTCTGCCTTTAATAACACTCTTTAAGCTCAGAGCAGGCTCGGAAAGATGCCTCGACGACTAATCTTCACCCAGATGCGACCACCGACGCAATTAAATGCTCTGTAATGAATTAGTAAGGCAGGAGGTCTCTTCCAAGCTGACACTTGAGGTTTTTTTTCCCGGTGACCTCAAGCACATCCCTCCATTTCAGCGGGAGTCAGTTCTTGGCGCACAATTATACTTAAAACAGTAGGCCGTCTTTGAGGCTCCTCACCCCCTCCACACTCACTGCCCGACCCGCCCTGCAGACTGACTGCCTGACCCCTGCTACGAGCCCTTTCTAACTGATTTCCAAAGACCCCTTTACCATCAATCCAACACTTGCTGCTGTCCTTTGAGTACAGGGGGGCATGTCAGAGCGTTTTAATGACCGCCCCTTTCTGCCTCTGGACTGGGAAGACAGTCAAGGGTTAATGATATTGTTGTGAGCGGTATGCAAGACAAGCTTTTCACTGAATCTGCCACATGTGACAACTCTAAACCAATTCCAATAAGTATTTATAAGTCCAACAAGAGCACCACGGTAGTGTAACGGTCAGCGTGACGTTATCACAGTTCTGGGCGTTGGAGGGCGAAGTTCAATCCCAGATTCCTCTATAAGGAGTTTCTGGACGTCCAATGTGTGGGATTTCTCCTGGCGCTCCACACAGCAAATTTGCACCGAGTAAATTTATTGGTCATTGTAAATTACCCCGTGATTGGGCTAGGGCTAAATCGGGATTGTCGGGGGATTGTCGCGGGGCGTGGCACGGAAAGCCGGAAGGGCCTATTCCGCACTGTATCCCTAAATAAGCTAAAATAAATAAAATGAAAGAACTGGGAGTGGGAGACTGTGGGGGGAGCTGATGAGAACGGGGGGGGGTAATAGGTTGCAGAGTAAATGAGTGGGGAATGAGCTATCACAGATTGGACAGGCCGATTGGCTTCTGGCTGTGCTGTGAGGAGGTATGGAATTCCCAGGCAGATAACGGGCCGATGATGATAATCAAGGGTGTGGCAAAGGCCAAAACTGAAGATGAAAGAACCAATATTTAACCCACTGGGAATTACCGAAGTAGATAGCATATGGTACTAACAGTCACAGTTTCTGAATAAATGTTTACTTTTTTTTTTATTTACAGATACAGCATGGAAAAGGCCTTTCTGGCCCTTTGAGTCGTGGCACTGAGCAACTCGCGATTTATCGCATAAGATATAGGAGCAGAATTAGTCCAGTTGGCCCATTGAGTCTGTTCACCAATTCCTCATGGCTGATTCATTTTCCCTCTCGGCCCCAATCTCCTGCCTTCTCCCCGCATCCCTTCATGCCCTGACCGATCAAGAACCTATCAACCTCTGCTCAGTGACTTGGCCTCCACAGCCGCTTGTGGCAACAAGTTCCACAGATTCACCACCCAATAGCTAAAGAAATTCCTCGTCACCTCTGTTCTAAAAGGATGCCCCTCTAGTCCGGGTCTGTGTTCGCTGGCCTTAGACTCCCCCCACCATAGGAAATGTCCTCTCCACATCCACTCTACCAAGGCCTTTCACCATTCGATAGGTTTCAATGAGGTCACCCATCATTCTTCTGAATTCTAGTGAGTAGAGGCACAAAGCCATCAAACCCTAACCTAATCATGGGACAAATTGCAAAGACTATTTAACCCGCTAACCGGTACGTCTTTGGACTGTGGAAGGAAACTGGAGCAGCCGAAGGAAACCCAAGCATTTCACGGGGAGGACGCACAAACTCCTGACGGAGGTCATTGGCCTGGAGATCCAAATGATGACGCTTCAAACTGTAATATCGTCACACTAAGGTGGCACCACAATTCTGGCTCATACAAGTGGGCACAGTTTTAAGGAAAGTATAACAGGGATATCAGAGGAAGGTTTTTCACACCGAGAGTGGTGAGTGCATGGAGTGCCTGCAGGAAAGTAAATCTCAGGGTTGATATGGTGACATATAACATTTTGATAATAAATTTACTTTGAACATTTAATGCTCTACAAGGGGTGGTTGCAGAGGCAGATACATTAGGGGCATTTAAGAAACATTTAAGGGGGCACGTGGATGATAGAAAAATGGAGGGCTATGAGGGAGGGAAGGGTTAGATTGATCCTAGAGTAGGTTATAAGGCTGGCACAACATTGTGGGCTGAATAGCCTCGTGGTGTCCTGTAGCATGGTGGTGAATATCAGTAGCTCGGCTTGAGGTGTTTGATGTCGCAGTGTTCACCGAGCTTGGCGTTTCATCACCAGTCCAGGTGGCGTCCTGAATGCAGAGTTGTTGGTGTTCCTCTCTGGGAGTGCTCGCATTTACGTAGGCCCCTGTTCTTATTGCTTGACTCCTGATTGGCTACCCCTTCAGTTGACCTTTGAATTCGATTGGTTCACGCTTCTTTGGCCCTTAGGGGTCCGTAAATGGCGTCTATTTCAATATGTTTGCTTGTGGAGTTATCAGAAGAGAACCACGCTTCTAAAAATTCTGCTTCTTGTTTTTTTTTTAGTAGTGTCCTATGTCTGCGTTCTATTCACAAGGGTAGCGAGGGAATTGTTGACTACAAAGCAGAACAACCTTGCTCTCCTGGGGAAGGACAAGGCAGAGAATCACATTTCAAAAGTGAGGGATTAAGGCGATGGAAATTCTGCCACCAGCCCCACCTTCCATCTCTACTGTTTGCCAATTGCGCTCGGTGGCCTGCGTACACCGCAGGGTCTGGTCTAGTGTTTGCAGAGCCCTTAGTGTAGCCTTGCTTATGAAAGCAAGGTCTATGTTGAGATTAAGGTCTCTAATCCTCCCATGTAATTATTGTTCCCTGTAGGCACAGAGCAGCAAGTGTGCAGCATCGACAGCATCAGATTAGGTGCCAGAACCTCTCCTCCTCATCAAACTGTCCCCTATCTAACCTTAACAGGGGAAAAAGCAAATACACACTGTGTCTCAGATGGACCTCTGATTATTTGACCGTCACAGGAGGTGAAAGGGGAGGTGTGGGGAGCTTGCTGGTGAGTTTTGGTGAAGGGGCGTGGCGAAGGTGAAATATCTCAGATGACAGGTATTGAGCTGCAGGTTCCCTGAATATTGCACCCCCTCCCCACAGGAACAGGGAAGTTTTCTTGTTCCTTTCAAGTATAAATTGGCTTATACACATTCAGTGGTCTCTTTATTAGGTACACCAGTTCACCGCTCGTTAATGCAACTATCAGCCAATCTTGTGGCAATCAGCCAATCAATGCAGGCATGGTCAAGAGGTTCCATTGTTGTTCAGACCAAACATCAGAATGGGTAAGAAATGTCATCTAAGTGACTTTGATCGTGGAATGATTGTTGGTGCCAGATGGGGTGGTTTGAGTATCTTAGAAACTGCTGATCTCCTGGGATTTTCACACACAAAGTCTCTAGAGCAGGGGTTACCATGGACTCCTGTGGGCTCCTACCATTAACCATGGGGTCTGTGGACCCCAAACTGGGAACTCCTGCTCTAGAGTTTACAAAGAATGGTGCGAGAAACGAAAACATATATCCAATGAGTGGCAGTTCTGTGGGTGAAAACAATTTGCTAATGAGAGAGGTCAGAGGAGAATATCCAGACTGGTTCTTCAAGCTGACAGTAAGGTGACAGTAACTCAAATAACCACATGTTACATAGGGGTGAGAGCACTGAATCCTAACCATTAGACCATCAGGGAGTTCTGATGCCTGATGCTGCAGGACCAGAAAATGAAGCTGCATTATAATTGCCACAGAGAAGTGGGAAAAAAAATCATTCAAGGGAATGAAGAGTAGGCTACTCGGCCCCTCAAGCCTGGGCCAACATTCAATATCATCAATTGACTGAGGTTCACAGTTGTTATGTACAGATCTTTCTGATCTAGCTTGGCCATCACAGGTAAATTGTAGCTCCAGCTGTTTAATTTTAAATGACTTTGTTACTTAACCAAGCAAACTAAATGTTTCTGCATTTTCAAATCCCATAAGCAACAATGAGCAACCAAAGCACCATACTCAACGACCAGACCTCTGGTTCTGGCTGGATGATGTGAACACTGAATCTCTGGTGATAGACCCAAGAAGTACTGAAGATGCTTCAACTAGCCCTGATGATGGGTTCTGGCCCAAAAACATCTACTGTTTATTCCCATCTGCCTGACCTGCTGAGATCTTCCAGCACATTGTGTGTACTGAATCTCCAGTAATGCTTCCTTTCCGTCCCTTTTCTCTCCCCTCCTGATTCACCCAGCCACACCTCTGTCCTTCTTTCCCCTCCTCCTCCCTCCATCTGCCCATCACTCATACATTATTCCCACTGTCCCCGTCTCCCTCTCTTTATTCCATGTTCCACCTTCCTCTCCTATCAAATTCCACAAACCCTGTGTCACTTACCTACAACCTCCCAGTTGTTTACCTCAATCCCACCCTCACCTCCCTCATCTTCTGATCAATGCCCCCACCTCCACCTCCACTTGGAACCACTTATCACCTACCAGCTCTATCTCCTCCCCTTCCCCACACCTCTCAGTACTGCCCCTTCAGTCCAGACGAAGGGTCTCGGCCCAAAACATCGTCTGTCCATTTCCTTCCACAATGCTGCCCAGCTTGCTGAGTTTCTCCAGCATCTCATGTGTTGGACTAACAACAGTAACTTGGAGACTTCAGATACTGGAATAAGATTCAACTTTCCTTTCCTGCGGCACACTCCTTCACCTCTGGTCATCCCAAAGCACGTTACAGCCAACCAGGGCTTTCTAACGGGAAAGGGTTAAGCACTTGGGTTATTTGCTGGGCTGTGAGGAAAGAGAGGGACTGACGGAGTTTCTGTTATTGGGAGGCAAATACTCATAAAGATAAAGATTAGATTTATTTGTCACATTTACATTGAAACATCAAAACATACAGTGAAGTGCATTGTTTGCGTCAAATCCAATGAGTGATGATTGTGCTGGGGGCAGCCCACAAGTGTCACCATTTCTCCGGCGGCAACATGGGATTCCCACAACTTACTGACCCTAACCTGTATGTCTTTGGAATATGGGAGGAAACTGGAGGACCCGCGGAAACGCATGCGGTCACCGGGAGAACATACAACTTCCTTACAGACAGCGGCGGGAATTGAACGCCAAATGCTGATCGCTGGTGCTGTAAAGCAGTTGCACTAACTCCTATGCTACCATGCTGCCTAATTCAGCTGATCTGATGGGCTGAATGGCCCCATCCCACTGAGAGGCCGTAACAGTTCCACCAGTCTGCTTCCCTGCTTTTCTTGTCAAGTCGACCATGGGATCTTTTCCCTTCACTTGAACGAACAGACATCTCCTCAATGTAACACATCACTGGGAAAAAAAAATCCCTCTATTCAACCTAAAGAGGATTATTCTAATTACTTTGAATAGGATGGATCTGACCAATTTCACTCTCTGCCTCCCCATCACTGTACGCCTATAATCTCTCCAATAAAGGCAAGTGCGCACTGGGGATTCGAAGGACGGTTTAAGTAAACACAGGGAACAAATGAGCTCTGTGAAAGAGCGGCCCGGCCTTAGACTGTGGCCTTAATCAGGAGGCTCTGCCATAGTCAAGCCTATTCTCCCAAGGAGAATGGGAGACTAAATGTGCCTTCAAATCCAAATTTGTTGTTTTATGAAGGAATGGGCCTAAAGCCCTCTGGGTTTTTTGAGATGCTAATGCAAATGATTTTCTACCCTTTATCCAAACTCAGTGAAATCACATGTCAGAGTGGGCCTTACTTCAATCAAATGGAGAGTTTCTTGGCTTAATCAGTGCCTGCCAGTCCATTCAGACCCCCTTCACTGCTTATCGGGCTTTTGTCAGAATCAGAATCAGGCTTAAAATCACTGGCGTACGTCGTGAAATTTGTTGTTTTGCTGCAACAGCACACAGAAATACATAATAATAAAAACTATAAATAACAGTAAGAAGTGTATATATATATATTTATATTAAACATATAATTTTCTATGTATACAAAGAAAATTTGATGAAATAAGTAATGCGAAAAGTGATGAAAAATACTTACTGAGGTAATAGTGTCCATTCGGAGATCTGATGGCAGAGGGAAAGAGGCTGTTCCTAAAACACTGAGTGTCTTCAGGCATGCCCTGGGTCTTTAATGATGGATGCCAACTTTTTGAGGCATTGCCTTTTGAAGGTGTCCTGGATACTCGGGAGTCTAGTGCCCATGATGGAGCTGGCAGAGTTTAAAACTTTATTTTGCTTGCCTTTCTTCTCCCTTTCTCTGGCACCTCCAAAAGCACAGATGGTTTGTTTCTATTTTTGAGGTCGGCCATTTTATTTTTTCACTTGCCGCCAAAATTCACCTCGGTGCCAGAACATTGAGAGCTGTTCGCTGAAGGACTCTGTTTGTTTCTGTCGATAAGCTTTGCAGAGTCTCATGAGGAGCCAAACCGCCAACTAATTCTCTTTGTTCTTGTGGAACGGCTGATTACAGAAATGCCACTGGCAGCCACAAAGTCCTGCATTGTGATGACGCCCTCGTGTCCTGTGGCACTCAGTGAGGCATTGGTGAGACTTAATTTGGAGTATTGTGTGCTATTCTGGCAGACCTACCTACAGGAATGATATCATTAAGGTTGAAAGAATACAGAGAAAATTTACAAGGATGTTGCCAAGACTTGAGGACCTGAGTAATAGGAAAAGATTGAATAGGTTAGACCTTTATACCCTAGAATGTAGAAGATTGAGAGGAGATTTGATAACGGTAGACAAAATTATGAGCGATATGGAGAGGGTCAAAGGAAACAGGTTTTTTCTACTGAGGTTGGGTGAGACTAGAATTAGACATCATAAGTTAAGAGTGAAAGGTCAAATATTTAAGGGAAACCTGAGAGGTAACTTCTTCAAGCAAAGGGTGGTGAGAGTGTGAAATGAAGTGGTGAATGCAGCTTCAATTACAACGTTTAAGAGAAGTTTGGATAGGTACATGGATGGGAGGAGAATGGAGGGATGGTGGGCCATGATCCAGGATGGGACTAGGCAGAGTAACAGGTTGTGTAGTGGAGATGGGCTGATGGGCCGGTTTCTGTACTCTAAAGCTTTATAATGACTTTATAATGCCTGTTGTGGGTATTGCAGAGGCTCAGATCTCCGGAACCAGGGTAACAGGTGTGTTGATATGGTGACTACGAAGGCATGCAGTCTTGAGTCGGGGGACTGAGTTCAAGATCCATGAGGTAATGTTGCAATCCTATAAAACACTGGCTAGACCACACTTGGAGTGTTGTGTTCAGTTCTGGTCACTCCGTTATAGCTTTAGGAGTTTTAGAGAAGAAGCAGAGGAGGTTTACCAGCATGCCGGCTGGGTTAGAGAGCATGTCTTATGAAGGTAGGTTGAGCGAACTAACACTTATCTCTCTGGAACGAAGGACAATGAGAGGCGACATGATAGAGGTGTAGAAGATGATAAGAGGCGTAGATCGAGTCAACAGCCAGAGAATTCCTTTTTTCCCCAGGATGGAAATGTTCTTTACACAGAGGCATCATTTTCAGGTGATTGGAGGAGAGTATAGATGGGAGGTCAATAGACAATAGACAATAGGTGCAGGAGTAGGCCATTCAGCCCTTCGAGCCAGCACTGCCATTCACTGTGATCATGGCTGATCATCCACAATCAGTACCCTTTTCCTGCCTTCTCCCCATATCCCTTCACTCTGCTATCTTTAAGAGCTCTATCTAACTCTGTCTTGAAAGAATCCAGAGAATTGGCCTCCACTGCCTTCTGAGGCAGAGCATTCCACAGAACCACAACCCTCTGTGTGAAAAAGTTTTTCCTCAACTCCGTTCTAAGTTGTCTACCCCTTATTCTTAAACTGTGGCCTCTGGTTCTGGACTCCCCCAACATCAGGAACATGTTTCCTGCCTCTAGCCTGTCCAATCCCTTAATAATCTTATATGTTTCAATCAGATCCCCTCTCATCCTTCTAAATTCCAGTGTATACAACTCCAGTTGCTCCAATCTTTCAACATATGACAGTTCCTCCATCCCGGGAATTAATCTTGTGAACCTACGCTGCACTCCCTCAATAGCTAGAATGTCCTTCCTCAAATTTGGAGACTAAAACTGTACACAATACTCCAGGTGCGGTCTCACCAGGGCCCCGTACAGCTGCAGAAGGACCTCTTTGCTTCTATACTCAACTCCCCTTGTTATGAAGGCCAACATGCCATTAGCTTTCTTCACTGCCTGCTGTACCTGCATGCTTGCTTTCAGTGACTGATGAACAAGGACACCTAGATCTCATTGTACTTCCCCTTTTCCTAACTGACAGATAAGTTTTTGATAAGTTTTTGACATACAGTGTAGTGGGTGCATGGTGGTGGTAAAGGCAGATACATTGGGGACATTTAAGCGACTTAGATAAGCACATGGAGGTAGGCTAAAAGGTCGGCACAACACCGTGGGCTAAAGGGTCTGTACTGTGCTGTATGTACTGCTCCATGTTCTATTTTCTAGGTATTGCATAGGAGTGGAGTTCTAAGGGAATGAAAGGGCTCACAGAGCACTTTATTAAATACATACAACACACCAGGGAATGAATAATCAGCAGAGGATCAAGAGTTCTTGAGCCCCTTGGCTTGGTATCGCCTGACTCATCGTGCACATGAATGGAACAGAGAAGCATTATGGAAACAAAAGGCAGATAGAAAACAACACAGCAATTTTCCGGATCGTTTGACCGTGTTCAAATAAGGCTTTTATCCGCGTTCTATTGTACTCAAGTTTGAGGTGGTTTCAGTATTGAGTCCTGTGCCTTTGCGTGGTTTTGTACTCAGAAAGCAGATCTGTAATGCTTCCCCCGAGGCTCAGTCATCTGCATTTCTTTCAGATGGGCTAGTTTTACATGAAAATCTTGCACCTTGTACAGTAGGCTCCGTAACGAAGTAAGTTGTCCCAACGCACTTCACCTACCATTATCAAAGAAAAACTGACTCTAAGCCGCACAAGGAGATTTTTTTTTAAATTGTCCTGTTTCCCTTTAATCCTTATATTCCATAACACCATAAGACACAGGAGCAGAATTAGGCCATTCGGTCCATCAAGTCTGTTCCTCCATTCGATCATGGCTGATTTATTTTTAGTTGTCTGTGGCAATGAATTCCACAGATTCACAACCCTCGGGCTAAAGAAATTCCTCCTCATCTCTGTTCTAAAAGGGCATCCTTGTACTCTAAAGCTGTGCCTTCTGGTCCTAGAGCCCCCACTATTGGAAACATCCTCTCCATGTCAACTCTATCTCAAACTTTCAATATTCAATAGGTTTCATTGTGATCCCCTTCATCTCTCTGAACTCCTTAGCGCCTTCAAACATTGACTCTTTCATTTCTGGAATCAATCTCGCGAACCTCCTCTGAGTCCTCTCCAATACCAGCATATCCTTCCATTAATATGAGGCCTAAATTTGCTTAAATGTGGTCTGACCAATGCCTTATAAATACTCATTATATGGGGTATATGGGGTGTCAGGGAGGGGTAGCACCTCTGGTGGGGGAACATGTCGCATCCTTTTTTCGGGTGGTTAGTCCACCTTTGGTCCCCACCTGGCACTCAGCTCTCACCTGTGGCTCCCCGTAGCTGTTTGCATGCGACAGCAGCTACACCCCGGGCAATGGCTTCGACAAGCCGGCTAAACCAGGTGAGGGTAGCCGACGGGTCTCAAACCCTCGGTGAGATAGGGAGTTGTCTATCCCAGCATGTGAAGACAGACTCTGGCGGATTGAGCGGACGAGACCAATGGAAGGTCCAACGGTCAAGAAGACGGTCTCTGCAAGCGTCGTGGAACGTGAAAAGCAGGACAAGACACAGAAGACGTCCTGGTCATCCACTGCGCCTAGTCCCATCTCCAGCCGTCTAGACTCTGTCTTGCCACTGAATCCAGATGGGAGTTGGGAAGAGAGAGTGAGGCTGACGCTGCGTAACTCTCCCTCACTTAAATCCAAATCACGCGCTAGTCTCGACACCATCATAATGGTGTCGAGGTCCTCATCGACGTCAACGATGGACAAACAACAACAACAACAACAACATAAATACTCAGCATTACATCCTTGTTTTTACATTCAAGTCCTCTGGAAATGAATGCTAACATTGCATTTGCTACAGACTCAGCCTGCAAATTAACCCTTAGGGATTCACAATACTGACCCAGCCAGTATTGTGCTGTTTTACATTTTAAAACACTTCTACATTTTACATGTATAAGTTATACAACCTTAAGTCTTGCTTTGTAGCTACCGGTGAGCCAGCAAACCACAAGGTTGTTTAATTTATACATTCTTTGATAATAAATGAATCTTGAATTTTGAATTTAACTTTATGTCAACTCATACATCTACAGAATCTATTAATATTATTGTGTTAATATTATTTGATGTGCTGTATGTACTATATTCAGGTGGCGGGGTAGAGGCACATCTCTACCAAAGGGGGTGTAGGGTGCTCCTTCCCTCCGCTGGCCTACAGGTCGCCCTTGGGCAAGGTGTAGCACCTGCTTAGCCTCCCCCTTCCCCCCAAATCAGGGTCATGTGAAGCCATGGGAGCAGGTGGTAAATGGTCATACGAGCAGCCGGTGCACATCGCAAGTCCTGGTTATGTGACCACTGTCGCCAGGCAGACAGTCTTGGAAGAGTATTGATAATGGCTGGGTTCACCCGTCTTGTAAAGACACCACTCAGCAGATAGCAATGGCAAATTACTTCTGTAAAAAAACTTGCCGAGAACAATCATGGTCATGAAAAGACCATGATCGCCCACGTCATACAATACAGCACGTAAGAACATAGAACATAGAACATAGAACATAGAACTGTACAGCACAGTACAGGCCCTTCAGCCCACATCGTTGTGCCGACCCTCAAACCCTGCCTTCCATATAACCCCCCACCTTAAATTCCTCCATATACCTGTCTAGTGGTCTCTTAAACTTCACTAGTGTATCTGCCTCCACCACTGACTCAGGCAGTGTATTCCATGCACCAACCACTCTCTGAGTAAAAAACCTTCCTCTAATATCCCCCTTGAACTTCCCACCCCTTACCTTAAAGCCACGTCCTCTTGTACTGAGCAGTGGTGCCCTGGGGAAGAGGCGCTGGCTATCCACTCTATCTATTCCTTTTAATATCTTGTACACCTCTATCATGTCTCCTCTCATCCTCCTTCTCTCCAAAGAGTAAAGCCCTAGCTCCCTTAATCTCTGATCATAATCCATACTCTCTAAACCAGGCAGTATCCTGGTAAATCTCCTCTGTACCCCTTCCAATGCTTCCACATCCTTCCTATAGTAAGGCGACCAGAACTGGACACAGTACTCCAAGTGTGGCCTAACCAGAGTTTTATAGAGCTGCATCATTATCTCGCGATTTTTAAACTCTATCCCTCGACTTATGAAAGCTAACACCCCATAAGCTTTCTTAACTACCCTATCTACCTGTGAGGCAACTTTCAGGGATCTGTGGACTTGTATCCCCAGATCCCTTTGCTCCTCCACACTACCAAGTATCCTGCCATTTACTTTGTACTCTGCCTTGGAGTTTGTCCTTCCAAAGTGTACCAACTCACACTTCTCCGGGTTGAACTCCATCTGCCACTTCTGCATCCTATCAATGTCTGTCTGCAATCTTTGACAATCCTCTACACTATCCACAACACCACCAACCTTTGTGTCGTCTGCAAACTTGCCAACCCACCCTTCTACCCCCACATCCAGGTCATTAACAAAAATCACGAGAAGTAGAGGTCCCAGAACCGATCCTTCTGGGACACCACTAGTCACAACCCTCCAATCCGAATGTACTCCCTCCACCACGACCCTCTGCCTTCTGCAGGCAAGCCAATTCTGAATCCACCTGGCCAAACTTCCCTGGATCCCATGCCTCCTGACTTTCTGAATAAGCCTACCATGTGGAACCTTGACAAATGCCTTACTAAAATCCATGTAGATCACATCCACTGCACTACCCTCATCTATATGCCTGGTCACCTCCTCAAAGAACTCTATCAGGCTTGTTAGACACAATCTGCCCTTCATAAAGCCATGCTGACTGTCCCTGATCAGACCATGATTCTCTAAATGCCGATAGATTCTATCTCTAAGGACCTTTTCCAACAGCTTTCCCACCACAGACATAAGGCTCACTGGTCTATAATTACCCGGACTATCCCTACTACCTTTTTTGAACAAGGGGACAACATTCGCCTCCCTTCAATCCTCCGGTACCATTCCTGTAGACAACGAGGACATAAAGGTCCTAGCCAGAGGCTCAGCAATCTCTTCCCTCACCTCGTGGAGCAGCCTGGGGAATATTCCGTCAGGCCCCAGGGACTTATCCATCCTAATGTATTTTAACAACTCCAACACCTCCTCTCCCTTAATATCAACATGCTCCAGAACATCAACCTCACTCATATTGTCCTTACCATCATCAAGTTCCCTCTCATTGGTGAATACCGAAGAAAAGTATTCGTTGAGGACCTCACTCACTTCCACAGCCTCCAGGCACATCTTCCCACCTTTATCTCTAATCAATCCTACCTTCACTCCTGTCATCCTTTTGTTCTTCACATAATTGAAGAATGCCTTGGGGTTTTCCATTACCCTACTCGCCAAGGCCTTCTCATGCCCCCTTCTTGCTCTTCTCAGCCCCTTCTTAAGCTCCTTTCTTGCTTCCCTATATTCCTCAATAGACCCATCTGATCCTTGCTCCCTAAACCTCATGTATGCTGCCTTCTTCTACCTGACTAGATTTTTGACCTCACTTGTCACCCATGGTTCCTTCACCCTACCATTCTTTATCTTCCTCACCAGGACAAATTTATCCCTAACATCCTGCAAGGGATCTCTAAACATCGACCACATGTCCATTGTACATTTCCCTGCAAAAACATCATCCCAATTCACACCCGCAACTTCTAGCCTTATAGCCTCATAATCTGCCCTTCCCCAACTAAAAATTTTCCTGTCCTCTCTGATTATGTCCTTTTCCATGATAATGCTGAAGGCCAGGGAGCAGTGGTCACTATCTCCCAGATGCTCACCCACTGAGAGATCTGTGACCTGACCCGGTTCGTTACCTAATAGTAGATCTAGTATGGCATTCCCCCGAGTCGGCCTGTCCACGTACTGTGACAGGAATCTGTCCTGGACACACTTAACAAACTCTGCCCCGTTCAAACCCTTGGAACTAATCAGGTGCCAATCAACATTAGGGAAGTTAAAGTCACCCATGATAACATCCCTGATACTTTTGCACCTTTCCAAAATCTGCCTCCCAATCTGCTCCTCTGTATCTCCGCTGCTACCAGGGGGCCTATAGAATATTCCCAGCAGAGTAACTGCTCCCTTCCTGTTCCTGACTTCCACCCATACTGACTCAAAAGAGGATCCTGCTACATTACCCACCCTTTCTGTAGCTGTAATGGTATCCCTGACCAGTAATGTCACCCCTCCTCTCCTTTTTCCCCCCTCTCTATCCCTTTTAAAGCACTGAAATCCAGGAATATTGAGAATCCATTCCTGCCCTGGGGCCAGCCAAGTCTCTGTAATGGCCACTACATCATAATTCCACGTTTGTATCCAAGCTCTCAGTTCATCACCTTTGCTCCTGATGCTTATAATGATGATGATTATATAATATACAGTGCCTATAAAAAATATTCACCTCTTATGCAATCAATTATTTTCTATTTTACATTTGTAATTAATTTAATCACTTTGTAGGGATCTGTTTTCCCTTTGACACAAAAGAGTTGTTTTCTGTTGGTTAATGTCAAAAAAGCCATATTAAATCCACTGTGATTCAATGTTGTAAAACAATAAAACATGAAAACTTCTGGGGGTGGGGGGTGAATACTTTTCACTGGCACTGTATGTGTAGTGTTTGGAATTTGGTCCCAGAGGAACGTTGTTTGGTTTAGCTGTACACAATGTTTGCGGTTATTTGATAATAATCTTTAATTTGAATTTGAACTTGAAGTGCATCAGGCAGTGATAATATTATCCCCTGCTTCATCTCTCCCTCATTCTCAACACCGGGACAGCTATGCAAAGAGCAGTTAAGCCAAAAGGCCTAATTACCGTATTTCATCTCAAACACAGGAGATTCTGCAGGAGCAGGAGGTCCAGAGGAACACACACAAAATGCTGGAGGAACTCAGCAGATCAGGCAGCATCTATGGAGGAAAATAAACCATCAACGTCCTGGACCAAGACCCTTGATCAGGACCTGATTCCAAGTACATCTAGATGAAGGGTCTCGGCCTGAAACATCACCTCTGTAACACCCTGGGAAAGGTTTCGCTGCTGATGCAATGGATTTCTGTAGAAGCAGTGTTTGGGTTATGCTTTGAGATAACAGGTACTTTGGAATGTGAGCCGTCCAATGACAGAAGGGTGTTTTCATGCCATGTGCCCGACACCACGGTAATCTGGGTTTTTGGTTCAGCGGAGATGAAGACAGAAGACACCGGAAGGAAGAGATCACAGAGCAAAGTGACCTGTCGAAGGCCAGGGAGATTGGAGGAGGATCAGCGAAGGGGAAAGCGTGAGCCCCAACTTGGGCACATTAGGCTGTTTCATTAGAATGGGCCATTCTCGTTTTTCGCTTTTTCTTCACTGACCCTGTAGTCAAGTTAAGGATGATACAGCTAGATAGTTTAATTGTGTGCGGAGTGCTGTCTGTCATTTCGTGCTGCTGGTTTGTAACAGGGGAACAAATCACGCAGCATCCACACAAACGGGGGTGTTTCGGGGTGGATTCCCACCTCAATCTCACCCGTTTGGCAGGGCCAGAGATTGTCTTCCCTAGATTTACACAGCCGAGAGAACACGAGGATTATACCTCCATCGATGCTACCTCTCAACAGTTCCTGCCGCTGTCTGCAAGGAGTTTGTTTATTTATTTATTTTTGAGATACAGTGCAGAATAAGCCCTTCCGGCCTTCTGAGCCACGCCTACCAGCAATCCCCCAAATTAACCTTAGCCTGATTACAGGACAATTTACAATGACCAATTAACCTATCAACTGGTAAGTCTTTGAACAGGGGGAGGAAACTGGATCACTCAGAGGAAACTCACATGGTTATGGGGAGAATATATAAACTCCTTACAGGCAGTGGTGGGAGTTTTTACATTCTCCCTGTGAACACTTATAACCATATAACCATATAACAATTACAGCATGGAAACAGGCCATCTTGGCCCTTCTAGTCCGTGCCGAACGCTTACTCTCACCTAGTCCCATCTACCTGCACTCAGCCCATAACCCTCCATTCCTTTCCTGTCCATATACCTAACCAATTTTTTTTAAATGACAAAATCGAACCTGCCTCTACCACTTCTACTGGAAGCTCGTTCCACACAGCTACCACTCTCTAAGTAAAGAAGCTCCCCTTTGTGTTACCCCTAACTTTTGCCCCCAACTCTCAACTCATGTCCCCTTGTTTAAATCTCCCCCACTCTCAATGGAAAAAGCCTATCCACGTCAACTCTATCTATCCTCCTCATAATTTTTTAACACCTCTATCAAGTCCCCCCTCGACCTTCTATGCTCCAAAGAATAAAGACCTAACTTATTCAACCTTTCTCTGTAACTGAGGTGCTGAAACCCAGGTAACATTCTAGCAAATCTCCTCTGTACTCTCTCTATTTTGTTGACATCTTTCCTATAATTTGGTGACCAGAACTGTACACAATACTCCAAATTTGGCCTCACCAATGCCTTGTACAATTTTAACATTACATCCCAACTCCTATACTCAATGCTCTGATTTATAAAGGCCGGCATACCAAAAGCTTTCTTCACCACCCTATCCGCACGAGATTCCATCTTCAGGGAACTATGCACCATTATTCCTAGATCACTCTGTTCTACTGCATTCCTCAATGCCCTACCATTTACCATGTATGTCCTATTTTGATTAGTCCTACCAAACTGTAGCACCTCACACATATCAGCATTAAACTCCATCTGCCATCTTTCAGCCCACTCTTCTAACTGGCCTAAATCTCTCTGCAAGCTTTGAAAACCTACCTCATTATCCACAACGCCACCTATCTTAGTATCATCTGCATACTTACTAATCCAATTTACGTCCCCCTCCTGCGTCATCCAGATCATTAATGTATATGACAAACAACATTGGACCCAGTACAGATCACTGAGGCACACCACAAGTCACCGGCCTCCAACCTGACAAACAGTTATCCACCACTACTCTCTGGCATCTCCCATCCAGCCACTCATGAATCCATTTTACTACTTCAATATTAATACCTAACGATTGAACCTTCCTAACTAACCTTCCGTGTGGAACCTTGTCAAAGGCCTTACTGAAGTCCATATAGACAACATCCACCGCTTTACCCTTGTCAATTATCCTAGTAACCTCTTCAAAAAATTCAGTAAGATTTGTCAAACATGACCTTCCACGCACAATATGGGTTTCCTCTGGGTGCTCTGGTTTCCACCCATATTCCAAATATGCATGTGTTAGAGTTAGTGAGTTGCCGACATACTATGTTAGCACTAGAAACAGAGCAAAACTTGTGGGCTGTCCCCAGCGCACCCTCCGACCATGTCATAGATGTAAATGACACATCTCCCTGTATGTTTTGATGTACATGTGACAAGTAAAGCTAACTTTTACCTTTCTTTACCAGTAACTAATTCAACCATTCTGCGATTAGTCCCTGGGTTCGTAGAACATAAGACAATACACCACCAAGAACAGGCCCTTCGGCCCACAATGTCTGTGCTGAATATGATTAAACTAATCTCTTCTGCCTGCGTCCGTCCTTCCCCTGTATACCCCTAAGCCTAACAGCCTCTCTTCAGCTGCACAATGAGCTGACTGATATCTCGCGATGGTAGAGTAGTGGTTAGCACAACACTATTACAGCTCGGGGCGTTCCAGAGTTCAATTCCACCTGAAAGGAGCCTGTACGTTCTCCACGTGAACCACATGGGCTGAGGAATGGCAGATACAGTTTAAGTCAGATAAATGTAGGTGTTACATTCCAGTAAGACAAACCAGGGCAGGGCTTACACAGTAAATTACACACCTCTGGAGAGTGCTGTAGAACAGAGAGACCTTGATGGATACAATACTGTGCAAAAGTCTTAGACGCATATACATAGCTAGGGAGCCTAAGACTTTTGCACAGTACTGTAGTAATCTTATGAATGGCACTGTATTGCTGCCACAAAAATAACAAATTTCATCACATATATGGTGATAATAAACCTGATTCTGATGTGGGTCTCCATTGTGGATTGAGAGTGGGGAGGGGGCAGGGAGAGGGGAATCATGGTTGGGAAAAGGGGAAGGGAGAGGGGAGGGAGCGGGAAGCACCTGAGAGACATTCTGTAATGATCAAGAAACCAATTGTTTTGAATCAAATGATCTCACATAGAGTCTCAGAGCTAGGTGTGTCTGTACCCGTACTACTCCTTCTCTGCCACCTGTCCCACACCGATCCCGTGGCAATCCACCCTCACCATTCCCAGCATCCTATGCTCCTGCCAGACTTACCAACTCACTCTCTGCTCCATGTTGACAAATACAGTACTGTACAAAAGTCTTAGGCACCCTAGCTATCAAAGATTACAATAAGGTCTTGAACAACTGGCTAGTGGGCCAAGGAATGGCCAATGCAGTTTAACTGAGATAAACACAGGTGTTCCAGTCTATTAATGAAAACCAGGGCAGGGCTTATACAGTAAATGGCAGGGCTCTGGGGAGTGCTGTAGAACAAAGACCTTGGTAGATATTTCCCTGAAAGTGGAGACACAGGTAAACAGGGTGGTGAAGGCATACTAGTCGGGATTCAGTGTCTTAACCCGGAATGTTGACGTTACTGATCCTCCCACAAGTGCTGTTCAATCCACTGAGTTGGTCCAGCAGATTGCGTGTTCCTCCAGATTCTAGCACCTGCCGACTCCTGTGTCTTGTGTGGAGCAGACTCGATGAGCCAAATGGCCTAATTCTGCTCCTAAGTCTTATGGCTGTCTGATGTTATCAGCACTCTCCTGTCTCCACCTGTGAAGCTTGCTGCCCAAGCTCAGAGAGAAAGAACAGCTGAGATTGAGAGTAAAACCTTAATCACACAAAAGTAAGCAGAAGTGAATGCTAAGAAAGGATGTGCTAACATTGGAGGTTCATGAACATGATTCCAGGAATGAAAGGCTTATCACATGAGGAGCATTTGATAACTCTGGACCTTTCATGCTGGAATTCAGGAGAATGAGTTGGGGGGGACCTCACTGAAACCTATCAAATGTTGAAAGGCCTCAAAAGAGTGGATGTGGGGAGGGTGTTTCCCGCAGTGAGGGAGTCCTTGATTCTGACCAGAGGGCACAACCTCAGAATTGAGGGACATCCATTTAGAATGGAGATGAAGAGGAATTTCTTTAGCCAGAGGGTGGTGAAACTGTGGATTTCTTTGCCACCGGCAATTCAAGAGGCCAAGTCATTGGGTGTATTTAAGGCAGAGGCTGATAAGATTCTTGATTAGTCAGAGTGTGAAAGGTTACGGGGAGAAGGCATGAGAATAGGGTTGAGAGGAAAATGGATCAGCCATGATGAAATGGCGGAGCAGACTCGATGGGCCAAATGGCCTAATTCTGCTACTACGTCACACCCAACAGCATACCAAAGTTGTATATTCTTCTCATGAGTTTTCTTCGAGCACTTTGGTTTCCTCCCACAATCCAAAGACAAACTAGTTAGTAGGTTAATTGATCATTGTAAATTGTCCTGTGATTAAGCTGGTGTTAAATAGGTGGGTTGTTGGGTGGTGTGCATCATTGGGCTGGAAGTGCCTGTTCGCGCTGTATCTCTAAATAAAAGATTAAAAAATGAAATCAGTCACCGAGAGGATTTAGCCCGGATGTTTTTTAGTGTTTCTAAACTGTAATATGCTTGCTTGGGTTTATACTGCAATCAGGGTGACGGTGGTAATTAAACGTGCTCTCTGAGAAGCTCCGTCGTAAAGTTAGTCAATCACAGCTGAACTATGGGCACATTATACAAGACCTCAGTGGCTTGTGTACACAGGGTGGATTATTGCACTGTACGCTTCATTGGCAGTGTGATTAAACTGTTGTGTAAGCACATCTCATCAATAACTTGGAGAAATGCTCGGGTACATCATCCAGTTGTCACTTCACAGAACAATGCCACCTCATAGCTAATCTGGGGTGAAAAATTAACTAAAAACCTAAGCGTTCAGGGAAAGTTGCAGACACATTCACTTTCTGCTGGTTGGTCAGTGTTAACCCTTTCCCTTCCATGTACAGGAATTCATTGGAGAGATTCTTCCATGGACAAATTGACTTGAAATCCTTTCAAAGAGCAATGAAATGCTTTCTGACAAATTGAGTTTATTGTCACATGCACACGTACGGTGAGAATTGGAATCACTTGGGTCCTTTTGCCATCGTCGTTATGTGCGTGTGAGCGATCATGGTCTTTCCATGACCATGATTGTTCTTGGCAAATTTTTCCACAGAAGTGGTTTGCCATTGCCTTCTTCCAGACAGTGTCTTTACAAGACGGGTGACCCCAGCCATTATCAATACTCTTCGGAGATTGTCTGCCTGGCGTCAGTGGTTGCATAACCAGGACTTGTGATATGCACCAGCAGCTCATACGACCATCCACCACCTGCTCCTATGGCTTCACATGACCCTGATCAGGAGGCTAAGCAGGTGCTACACCTTGCCCAAGGGTGACCCGCAGGCTAGCAAAGAGAAGGAAGCCTTCTCTCCATCTTTGGTGGAGTAATATCTCCACCCCGCCACCCAACTTTGAACTATATTCTCCGGAATTCAGAAGAATCCAGCAATTATCAGAATGAAAGGTCTCAGCCTGAAATGTCAATTGTTTAGTCGCCTCCATAGATGGTGTCTGATTTGCTAAGATCATAATGAGCTAGATTGTGAGGCCAAGAGTTCATCCATTCAGGAGTCTGATAACAGTGAGACAGAAGCTGTCCTCGAGCCTGCCGGTATGTGCTTTCAGGCTTTTGTATCCCCTGCCTGATGGGAGAGAGGGGAAGAGAGAATATCTGTGGCGGGTGGGATCTTCATTATGCTGTCTGCTTTACTGATGCAGCAGGAGGTGTAGACAGAGTGCATGGGAGGAGAGGCTGCTTTTGCGATGAAGGATGCTGGGCAGATTGAGCCACGTAGGGTTGGGGGTCAGGTGTTGGCAGACAGTCAGGTGGGTGATAGGTGGAGGCAGACAAAAAAAAAGAGCAGATGTAGCCAAATGAGGAGCGGGGAGGATGAAAATGGAGACAGCTGGGAGGTGGAGTGGCAGATAGTTGGTAATAACGTCCATGTGGGAGTTTGATGTGTATCAATACCTCCCACACTTCCAACATCACAACAGTAACCACCAGTCAAGAAATATTTTGTTGACTTTCGGATATTCTGGGATGGTGGAGGATGCTAAATAAATGCAACTTAAGTGCCTTGAAAAACTATATCTTAGTGAAATTAAGGAGTAAAGAAGGTCCTTCAGTATCAATCAAAATCAGGTTATTATCAGTGGCAAATGTCATGAAATTTGTTGTTTTGTGGCAGCAGTACATTGCAATACATAATAATTTAAAAAACTATAAATTACAATAGCAAATATGCATAGTAAAAATTTTTAATTAAATAATTATTCCAAAAGAGAGCAAAACAAAAGTCATGAGGTTGTGCACATGGGTTCATTGTCCATCCGGAGTCTGGTGGTGACTGAGGACAGCCTGGTTGCTAAGCAACAACTCCCAGTGGCCCACAATACCCCAGCCACGGGAGACATTATCTCTCCATCTACCTTGTAGAGAAGATCACTTCTCATTCTTCTGAACTCTGGAAAATATGGCCCCATTGAGTTTGAACTGTCCTCGTGGGACAAATCCCCATCTCAAATCTACTTTTTACAATATTTCTTGTATCAAACATATCTTTTTATAGCTATAAAACACCAAGCCTATACAAAGGTGTGGTCTCTGGAGGATCTTAAATAAATGCAACTAGACATATTTATTCGTGTACTCAAATCTTCTCATAATAAAGACCAACGTACCATTTACCTTCCTAATTACTCTCTGTACCTGCACATTAGCATTAAGAGATTCATGTACAAGACACCCAGATCCCTCTTAACACCATCTTTATATCTTACAGCAGTTCTATATTTTTTTTCCAGGGCAGATTGGGGAGGGAATCTGTGACTTTGTGAAACATTAGAATCAGATTTATTAACACTGGCATAAGTTGTGAAACTTCACTGGTCCCAATGAAGGGTCTCTGCCTGAAGCGTCAACTGCTTACCCTCCTGCATAGGTACTGCCTGACCTGCTGAGCTCCTCCAGTATTTTATGTGTGTGTGCATTTTTTGTGAAATGTGCTCTGCTGAGGCAGAAGTGTAGTGCAAGACACAGAAAGTACTATAAGTTACAACAGGAAATATATATATAAATAAATAAATAGTGCATAAAGAGAACAAAATAGTCAGATAGTGTTAATGGGTTCATTGACCGTTCAGAAATCTGATGGCGGAGGGGAAGAAGCTCCTCTTAAATCATTGAGTCTGTGTCTTCAGGTTCCTGTACCCCCTCCTTGATGATAGTAATGAGAAGAGAGCACGTTCCAGGTGGTGAGAGTCCTTAATGCTGGATGCCGCGTCTTTGAAGCAGCACCTTTTGAAGATGTCCTCGATGGCGGAGGAGGCTAGTACCCGTGTTGGAGGCTAGTGCCCGTGTTGGAGGCTAATGCCCGTGTTGGAGGCTAATGCCCGTGGTGGAGACTAATGGCCGTGGTGGAGGTTAGTGCCCGTGTTGGAGGCTAGTGTCCATGTTGGAGGCTAATGGCCGTGGTGGAGGCTAGTGCCCATGTTGGAGGCTAATGCCCGTGGTGGAGACTAATGGCCGTGGTGGAGGCTAATGCCCATGTTGGAGGCTAATGGCCGTGGTGGAGGCTAATGCCCATGTTGGAGGCTAGTGCCCATGTTGGAGGCTAATTCCTGTGGTGAAGGCTAGTGCCCATGTTGGAGGCTATTGGCCATGGTGGAGGCTAGTGCCCATGGTGGAGGCTAATGCCCGTGAAGGCTAGTGCCTGTGTTGGAGGCTAATGGCCGTGGTGAAGGCTAGTGCCCGTGTTGGAGGCTAATGCCCGTGTTGGAGGCTAATGCCCGTGGTGAAGGTTAGTGCCCGTGGTGGAGGCTAATGCCCGTGGTGAAGGCTAGTGCCCATGGTGGAGGCTAATGCCCGTGGTGGAGGCTAATGCCCGTGGTGGAAGGTAGTGCCCGTGGTGGAGGCTAATGCCCGTGAAGGCTAGTGCCTGTGTTGGAGGCTGGTGCCCGTGGTGGAGCTTACAACCCTCTGCAGCTTCCCTTGATCTTTCACACTGGACCCTCCGCACCAGGCAGTGACGCAGCCAGCTGCAAGTGCCTAATATTTCCTTTCAAAAATGTTGCTCGACAAGAGCCAACTGTTTGATAAATTGATTTTAGTTGATCTCTGGGACAGGTTCAAGAGGATTATAAACACATGCACATGCGTTAATACACACACACAAGCGTGTTCTTGCTGCGTGTAAAATGAAGATATCTCTCACACACGTATGCACACGAAGTAGAGATAATTCTCAGGCACACATGAACATATACATACACATGTACAATCCTGCTCACCCTCCGCTACAGACAGAGAGCAGGACGTCAGGAGTAGAGCTGGTCATCTGATTCAAATCTATTTATTATCACATAGGCATCGAAACATACAGTGAAATGTGTCGTTTGTGTCAACGACCAACACAGTCCGTGTAGGAGTAGGGGCCACCCGGATGTGTCCTCTCGCATTCCGGCGCCAATTACAGCATGCCTCCATATGGTTCAGCAGAACCTGCAAGCAACTACAACAGTAACAAAGTGACAACAACCATACGAGCCCCTTTCTTCCTTCCCACCCGCCCGCTTATACCAACAATGTGAAGCAGGTTCCTGATTAATTGCCAGAATATTTTATACACACATACACAATCACAAACACATGCAGACGGACACAAACACACATATGCACAAAGACACCCACTCTCTCTCTCTCTCTCTCACACACACACACACACACACACACACACACACACTCACGCAGCAAAACCACACACTGAGCTAAACAAGGCACACAAGGATTATGACAGAATTTTTTTCTAGCTAATTTGGAATTAATAACCATAAAATTACACAATCACTTGCATTAAATGCATGACAACTTCTCTCTAATTATATTAGTTGTGTCATATAAGATCATATTATTAACATATATTAACATATATTAGCATTGATTTCAATACTTTATACATGCCATAATTAGCACTAATCAGGAAGGGTGCGGGCGAAGTAGAAATTCAGTCCGCATATGATGGTAAGACAAGGGAAGCTATAATATACTGAAGCTATAATACTCTCTGCCTTAATGTCAGTAGCAGCTACAGGTATGTACAAAGCAGATAGCAATGAAAAGCCACTGATTAGGGAACCCATTCACAGAGCAGGCTGGTGCTGAGGCAAGAGTTCAATTCATCCCAAGCATGCAAGTTAAAAATGTTATGTAACATTCCTTTATGCTTTTTTTTTGTTCTAAATATTCTTGTAAATCTTCTTGTGGGAGCTGTTCCACATTGGGAAGGAGGGTGTTCCCCTCACTGGACAACCGTTGAAAGAGCCCGATCTTTGATTCAGGTTCTCAGACTTCCCCTGGTGGCCCAGCACCATGTTGTTCTTGCTTTCGTTTCTATTGTTGCATATTGATTCTTTGTTTATGTATAGTTTTCATAAATTCCATTATATTTCATTGTTTTCCTGAAAATGCCTGCAAGAACATGAATCTCAAGGTAGCACATGGGGACATACTTTACACGTACTTTGATAATAAATCTATTTTGCCTTTGACGTTGAGTGGGACGTCACGGAGATACTTACTGTCTCTTTTTTTAATCCAGCTTCTACGTTTTTTTATAATACATTTCAATGTTTATCGACTAAAACACTCAAAAACTTCTACAAATGTACCGTGGAGAGCATTCTAACTAGCTACATCACTGTCTGGTATGGGAGGGGGGCTACCGCACAAGACCAAAGTAAGTTGCAGAAACTAGTAAAATTAGTCAGCTGCATCGAGGGTACGAGCCTCCATGGTATCCAAGACATCTTCAAGGATCGGTCCCTTAGGAAGGCCATGTCCATCATTAAGGACCCCCACCACCTCGGATATACCCTCTGTTCTCACTGTTACCATCAGGAAAGAGGTACAGAAGCCTGAAAGAGTACACACACAGCAATTCAGGATCAGCTTCTTCTGCTCTGCCATCCAATTTCTAAATGGCCATCGATCCATTAACACTACCTTTTATGTCTGTTTTGTTTTTTACTACTTAGTTTAACTTAACTATTTATAGGCATATATGTACTTAATGTAACCCAGTTTTCTCTCTACATTTATTTATCATGTATTTCATTGTATGGCTGCCATAAAGTTAACAAATTTCACGACATATGCCGGAGATATTAAGCCTGATTTGGATTCTGATTCTGTTTCTGACCAAAGCCATCCCATTTCAATTTGACTTCCCATTCCCATTCTGACATTTTGGTCCATGGCCTCCTCTACTGACACTCTCAGACTGGAGGGGCCACACCTCATACTCTGACTGGGTAGCCACCAACCTGATGGCATGAGCGTCAATTTCTCCAGCTTCCCGTAATTTCTCCCCAGGAACCATTCTCTCTTTTACCAGTCCCCACTCTGGTTACACTCTCAGCCCTTCTCTTCTCCTCACCTCCCTAAGGTGCCCCTCCTCCCCTTTTCCCATAGTCCACTCTCTTCTCCTATCAGATTCCTTCATTTTCAGTCCTTAACTTCTTCCACCTATCATCTCCTAGCTTCTTACTTCACCCCCTACCCAACCCACCAACCTCCCCCCTCGCCTATCACCTGTCAAATTGTACTCCTTCCCCTCCCCCACCTTCTTATTCTGGCCTCTGACCTCTTCCTTTCCAGTCCTGATGAAGGGTCTCGGCCCAAAATCACAATTGTTTATTCTCCTTCATAGATGCTGCCTGGCTTGCTGAGTTCCTTCAGTATTTTGTATGTGTTACTCTGGTTTTCCAGCATCGGCAGAATCACGTGTGTTTTTGAAAATGTTAAAATGTTTGAACCTGAGGTGAGTCACCTTGGTTGTCATCTGGGGTCTCGATGGAGCTGATTGCATGCCAGGTTTTGAGCTGCTGAAGTCACTGCCAAAAAGGTACTTAATTGGAAGTTGGGTAAGTACATAGAGGAGAAAGAAATAGAGAGGTGTATTGAGAGGGGGTTGAAGTCAGGTGGGAGAAGTCTCCTCTGGAAACCACCACCACGGAAATAGCTTGCTTCTGTGGAGACATAAGGGATGGCAGGTACAGGAATCCAGAGCAAAAAAAAACAGCTGTTGAAGAAACTCAGCAGGACAGGTAGCAGCTACATTGGGAAACGGACAGTTGGCATTTTGGGTCGAGACCCTTTATCTGGACTGGAAGACGGGTGGGAGACAGCCAGTATGAAGAGTTGAGTGGGAGAAACGGAGAAAGAGCTGGCAGGTGAAGAGAGGATCCAGGTGAGAAGGAGTGATAGGTGGGTGGAAGAGGGGAGAGCGAGAATAGTGACAGAGGCTGGGAGGTGATAGGCGAAGGCATCAAAGGTGATGGAATCTGATAGGTAAGGAAGGTGGAGCCTCCTTACAGGTAAGCAATCTGACAGGTAAGGAAGGTGGAGCGTGGAATCTAAGGCAGGTGGAGAAGGGAACCCAGAGGGAGGATTCCAAACACTCCTCCCACTAACTCAAACCTTCACCTGCCACCTGACCCACTAAGCAGTTTGTGCTTTTGGACTGTAGTCCGCAAGAACATCTCTCAACCCAAGAAAGACTTCAGTCAGCTAGGTGGACAAGAGGCACATGCAAAAGGCCAACGCCCTGTCAAATTTTCAGCTCCTTGAACCCTTCAGCCATCTGCCTCCCTGAGATTTGACTGGGGACAAACTTATCGGGGTCATTTTGACCTCAGAATGGGTTTGGTCCAGATATCATCAGTCTCTCCATCTCTGTAACATCCACAGAACATTACAACACGGTGCAAGCTCTTCAGCCCACAATGTTGTGCCAACCCTTTAACCCTGCTCTAAGATCAATCTAACCCTTCCCTCCCATATAACTCTCCATCTTCCTTTCATCAATGTGCCTATATAAGAATCTCTTAAATGTTTGTCACTACCACCACCCCTGGCAGTGCATTTTATACACTCACCACTCTGTGTAAAGTTAAAGCTACCTCTGACATCCCCCTTATATTTTCCTGCAATCATATTTAAATTATGCTCCCCCATAATAGCCATTTCCACCCTGGGAAAAATTCTCTGACTGGCCATTCTCTCTACGCCTCTTATCATCTTGTACCACTCTATCATCTCCTCTCATCCTCCTTCACTCCAAAGAGAAAATCCCTAACTCACCCAACAATTTCCTCATTAGAAATGCTCTCTAATCCAGGCAGTATCTGTAAGGCCAGTGATGTCGTGGGGATGGAACTGGACTCTCTCACGGTGGTGTCTGAAAAGGGGATGCTGTCCAAGTTGCATGCCATCTTGGTCAATGTCTCCCATCCACTACATAATGTACTGGGTGGGCACAGGAGTACATTCAGCCAGAGACTCATTCCACCGAGATGCAGCACTGAGCGTCATAGGAAGTCATTCCTGCCTGTGGCCATCAAACTTTACAACTCTTCCCCTGGAGGGTCAGACACCCTGAGCCAATAGGCTGGTCCTGGACTTATTTCATAATTTACATATTACTATTTAACTATTTATGGTTCTATTACTAAGTATTATTTATGGTGCAACTGTAACGAAAACCAATTTCCCCCTGGGATCAATAAAGTATGACTATGACTATGATAAACTCCTCTGCATCCTCTCTTAACCTTCCACATCCTTCCTATAATGAGATAACCAGAACAGGACACAATATTCCAAGGGAAGTCTATCCACATCTTCATGACCTTTTCACCTGATACTTTCACTGCTGGAAACCATTTTTAATAATACTTTTTTATAACATTTGTACTTTTGAACAAACTCATGTATTTTTCACACTCACCAGCAGGAAGCGGTATTGCAGCTAAACTAACGGTTCATCACCTTTCTCATTTATCATTGGCTAAGTATTAGCTCATTACCCACGTGATGTAATTGTTTTAATTATGTAACCTATTAACTAATTTATCACTATCGAAAGAATTTCCTCTATCTAATCTATAAAAGTGATAGATATTCCAGAAGCGCCATCTTTATTGTTTTGTCTATACTCCTCTTAGCATCGTTTCTCAGCTCTTTATTTAGTTTGCTTGGTATTTGTATGTTTGTTTGTTCTCGGAAATAAACTGAAATCTTGGAATTAAGACTGCTTGCCATTCTTGACTCCTGGAAAAACCCCAAGGATCAGAAATTCGTCCCACATCCTGTCCTGACCCCGGACTCTCAGAGATTATGCATCCAACCTCCAGTCCCTGGCCCGGACTCAGACATCCTGCATCCAACCTCCAATCCCTGGCCCCAGACTCTCAGACAGCCCTCTAACCTCCAGCCCTGGATTTGGACTCTGATACTCGCAGACATCTGACCTCCAGCTTGCAGACACACTGACCCAGGGGCTCCAACTTTGGACTTGACCTCTGGACACTGATTTTGGTCTTTAACCTTTGTGCTTTTACTCACCAATCAGGGGACTTTAAACTCATGACCTTGACCTCCAGGTCTTGACCCTGGGACTGAACAACATAGGGAGTCTCTGGCCCTCGTGCACCGTGTTCTCCCACATCAATTCCCTCTGAAACCCTTGGCCACCTCCATGAATAATCCCTCGCATAAGGCAGCATCATTCTCAATGAAGGCTCTCAGACTGAAACGTCAGCTCTTTATTCCCCTCCATGGATGCTGCCTGACCTGTGGAGTTCCACCAGCAACGTGTGTGTGTTGCTCTGGATTTCCGTTCAGCATCATTCTTGACGGTAATGCTCCTGTGAATGGTCTTGGAAATATTTTTACACATATTAGAGGCACAGTGTGTGTATGGGATGCTGTCAATCTAAATTGGCCGATTTCAGCTTTCCTCGCTGTTATTTGACGTTCAGCAGTTTCCCGTAGATATGACCTGTTGACTGCTATTGTCAGTGAATAAATAGACACTGTGAATTCACAGATTACTCAATCTGCAAACAATACTGGCTCTTGTGGGCCCATAATTCCACTCTGAGTCAGCTAATTAAACAGGCATTTTCATTATGCTTAACATATTAAGCTTCCATTCTGTTTAAGAGAACTCATTGGCAGAAGTTACACACCAAATACAAATCAATAACAACAAACACCGTATCCACAGACAGCAGTTGATAAAACAAAGAGATTAGGACTTTTGATAAGAGATGTGATAGGTGTTATAAAACTATTTATGTATAGTGAATAACTATCATAAAAATGACACTGAGCACTGTACAATCCCATGAACAGAAACAGGTTGACGGTACATTTTAAGTTGTCCTCATAATGGCAAGGTAAAAAAATGTGGCAGGTCATACACATAGCAGATTCTGCAGACGCTAGAAATCCAGAGCAACACACTCAAAATGCTGGAGGAACTCAGCAGATCAGGCAGCATCCGTGGAGAGGAATAAACAGTCGACGTTACGGGCAGAGTCCCTTATTCTGGACTGTAAAGGAACGGGAAGAAGCCAGAGTAAGGTGTGGGGTGGGGGGGGTGGGGAAGGGAAGGTGTACTAGTTGACAAGTGATAGGTGAAGCCAGGTGAGGGAGAAGGTGGGTGGGTGGAGGAGGGAGGTGAAATACAAATGAAACAATAGTAACTGATTAGTTGTCCATCTTGTGACACGAAGCCTGTGCGGGAGAGTTTTTAGAGTGGAAAAGCCGATGTACTGGGGAAGTTCCACTCTCTCAGTCTCAGAAGTCTGGGTTAAGTGGTATGAGTAGTCATCACCACTGGGGTCTTCCTTGGTTACAATGGATGATGTTACGAGAATACACATAAAATTAAGATGTTTGCTGGCCTGGGCTAGCATCAGTGGCATCAGCAGTTGGTCTGCCACCTGCCCTCAGGGGAAGGAGAGATAAGGAACAATGGAGCAGCGTCTGGAGATGTGTAATGAAGGGACGGGAGAGAGAGCTGTCTGGAGCGGCTTCCCCTTTGAACCCTGAACTGTTTGAAGTGATGGACAGGCGATACCCCAGCAGGGGGATAAAAAGGGACAGGTTCGCTAAGGCAGGACACACACGACACCCGAGGTAACGAGACCCTGGAAGCGGTGCGCCTCTCATGAGTGGGTGAGAAGTACCAGACAACGACCAGGGTGGAAAGGTACGATCAGCAGGAACCCGGTGTGTGTCCGCCCTTGCCTGGGTGCCGGGTTCACTGCAGAGGATCGACCGCATCTGGAGGAGGGGTCACAGTCGGTGACCTCAGGTGACATCACCAAGGACCCGCCCAAAAGTTGCTCGTGAGCATCTCGCCGGTCTGTGAGTGAAGCTGTGCTGAATGATCAGTTGTTCCTGTTCTCTCTCTCTCTTCCCGCATGTTGTTCATCGCCATGGCAACGATTACTGCGAACTGAACTACTAACTGGACTGAACTTTGAGTCATTTTGAAATTTGGTCATTTACCCCTAGACAACGATAGAGCTTGATTGATGCTGTTATCTTAATTCTGTGCACATGTGTGGTTATCATTGTTGAACTGTTGCATTTATTATCCTTTCGATTACTGTGTTGCTTGTTTCTTTAATAAAACTTTCTTAGTTCTAGTACTCCAGACTCCAACTGAGTGATCCATTTCTGCTGGTTTGGCAACCCAGTTACGGGGTACGTAACAATGACCATAACTTTTTCTGTGCTTTGACACGTCCATTGCTCTCCACAAGGCTTTGCAGAACCGCCACCCTGGCCATTGGATCTCACTGTTGATCTCATCCACCCAGTCCGCCAGAACTGGCTTTGCATGCTGGGATATCCCTATCTCACCAGGCAATGAAGTCTACCAGCTACCCTCACTGGGTTTAACCTGCCTGTTGGAGGGGTGTACCAGGGTGTGGCCGCTGTCACATGCAAACAGCTACTTGGAGACACAGGTGAGAACTGAGTGTCTGGTGGGGACCAAAGGTGAGTGGGCTGCCGCAGAATAGACACAACAAGCCCCTCACCAGAGGTGCAACCACTCCCTGTACACCCCATACACCACACTATGGTGATTACCCATAGACTAATAATAGATTGGCCAGTTTTTTAAATTATTGTTTGAAAGGTGGGTGTCAGCGGTAAGTCAAAATCCCCAGCAACTGAGTTAAATGACTGAACAAGCAAGTGTTGATTTTCAGTTTCAAACTAACTGCAGACAGGGAATCTAACCTTTCTAGCCAACGAGTTGACCCATCACTTCCAATTGAGTGAAGGCTCAAGAATTATCCTTCATCAACCCCTTGTGTTTCATCCTCAAACAGGTCTGGAGTACGTTTTTATTCCCACTGGTGGTCAGTCAGGGCTGGAAGAGGAATTTATAGGTCCTTGGGCCAAAACTGGGTTGGAGTCAGATTGGTCAAGATCTGGTCAGGTCAGATCTGGGTTGGGTCATGTCGGGTGGAGTTGGCTATGGTCAGGTTCAGTCATTAGAATTAGAATTAGAATTTTATTTCTTACATCCATCTCACAACATGAGGGAGTAAAACTCTTTATGTTGTGTCTCCATCGCTATGTACAAGCAATAAGGAGGGGAAATGCAGGAGGATATTAATAGCCCAAACACTGAGTTTGCATACATAATTGTTTTGTATACAATCAAATACAATGTACAGTCAGACAGGCAATCAGATCAATGTGTATTGATCAATCTGACGGCCTGGTGAAAGAAGCTGTCCCAGAGCCTGTTGCTCCTGGCTTTTATGCTGCGGTACCGTTTGCCAGATGGAAGCAGCTGGAACAGTTTGTGGCTGGGGTGGCTGGAGTTGCTGAAGGTCCTCTGGGCCCTTTTTACACACCTGCTGCTGAAAACTGTCCTGGAGAGAGGAAAGTTCACATCCACAGATGCGCTGGGCTGCCCACACCACTCTGCTGGTGTTAGGTCTGGGATGGGTCGCCCGAGCCTGGTCACATCAGGTGAGTGCAGAGCAGGGTTGGATGAGGGTCATGTCTGCTTTAGACTGGCCATGGCTATAGAACACAGAACAGTACCGTGCAGGAAATGGCCCTTTGGTCCACACTATAGCACTAAACTAGTATATTGGTGATCAAATGCCCACTAAGCTAATCCCTTCTGTCTATGTCCCTCCATTTTATGCATATCCATGTGCCTAACTGGGTGCCTTCTAAATACCTCTATTGTGTCTGCCTCCACCATCACCCTTGGAAGCAAAAACCAGACACTCACCACACTGCATAAAAATCCTGCCCCACTCATCTTCTTTGAACGTACCCCCTCTTGCTTTAAATGCACGTCTTCTGTTGTTCAACTTCACCCGGGGGATAAAGGAAACTGGCTGTCTCATGGCTTGCATAATTTTTTAAACCTCTGTCAGATCTCTACTTGGCTTCCACTGCTCCAGAGAAAACAACACAACTTTGTCCCACCTCTCGTGATAGCACACGCCCTCTAATCCAGGCAGCACCCTAGTAAATCTCTTCTGCACCCTCTGCAAAGCCCCCACATCCTTCCTAAAATGGGGTGTTCAAAACGGAATGCAAGTTGAGTTGGCCAGGATCAGATTAGGATGGCTCTGGTTTGACTTAGGACAGGGTGTGGTAGAGTCAGACAAACTCCAGGAGTCCGCTGGGCCTCCACATGGCGCAATCCTCTGACTTAATTCTATTTGTTTCCCTCCTTGCCCCACCTTCCAACGACACTGACTCAAACTTGGGCTCATTCTGCATAATTGTGTTTCACCTTGTTAATGAAAGGGTTAATGTACGAGGAGCACTTGAAAGTTCTGGGCCTGTACCCGCTGGGGTTTAGGAGAATGAGGGGAGAACTTCAATGAAACCTATTGAATATTGAAAGGCCACGAAAGAGTGGACACGGAGAGGATGTTCCCTACAGTGAGAGAGTCTAAGGCCAGAGGGCAGAACATCAGAGTAGAGAGACATACATTTAGAACCAAGATGAGGAGGAATTTATTTGTGAATCTGTGGAATTCATTGCTCTATATGGCTGTGGAGGCCAAGTCATTGCATGTATTTAAGGCGGAGGTTGATTGGTTCTTGGTTAATCAGGGTGTCAAAAGGCAGGAGAATTGGTTTGAGAGGGGTAATAAATCAGCCATGATGGGATAGCAGAGCAGAATCAATGGGCCGAATGGTCCATTTCTGCTGCTATGCCTTATGGCCTTATTTTCCTTGACTAGCTACTTAACAACAGCATATACACTCAGTGGCCACCTTATTAGGTATACGTGCTGGCTAATACAAATAGCTAATCAGCCAATCATGTGGCAGCAACTCAATACATAAAAGCATGTCCACATGGTCAAGAGGTTCAGTCATTGTTCAGACCAAACATCAGAATGGGGAAGAAATGTGATCTAAGTGACTTTGACCACGGAATGATTGTTGGTGCCAGATAGGGAGGTTTGAGTATCTCAGAAACTGCTGACCTCCTGAGATTTTCACACACAACAGTCTCTCGAGTTTACAGAGGATAGTGTGAGAAACAAAAAAACATCCAGTGAGCAGCAGTTGTGGGTGAAAATACCTTGTTAATGAGAGCGGTCAGAGGAGAATGGCCGGGCTGGTTCAAGCTGACAGGAAGGTGACAATAACCCAAATAACCACACGTTACAACAGTGGTGTGCAGAAGAACATCTCTGAACGCACAACACGTCAAAGCTTGAAGTGGATGGGCTACAGCAGCAGAAGACCATGAACATACACTCAGTGGCCACTTTATTAGGTACAGCAGATGCACTGTGTATATTTCTAAAGGAACATTATAGCTGTGTCGTCAGAAGCGGATATCACATCAGATGAGCGAAAGCTTGATGGATGGATTTTAAGGGACATGTTAAAAGAAAGGAGCACTTTTCGACTGAGATTGAATGAGACTAGAATTAGAGGTCATAGGTTAAAGGTGAAATGTGAAAGGTGAAAATGTTAAAGGAAACCTGAAGGGGAACTCAGAGAGTGATGTGAGTGTGGAACGAGCTGCCACAAGTGTGCGATTGCAACATTTAAGAGAAATTTGGACAAGTACATGGATGGGAGGGCAATGGTTCAGGTGCAGGTCATTGGGACTAGGTAGAATAAGAGATTACATGGACTAGATGGGCCGAAGGGTTTGGTTTTGTGCTGAAGTGCTCTATGACCCTAAGAGGTTTAGGGGGTAATTCTGGAGCCCAGGAAACTGAAGGTGTGGCTATCAATGGCAGAGCAATAAAATCAGGAGTGAGGAGGAAGGCAGACACTGGAGGAGCACATGGCCAAATTGTGCCAAATTAATTAAGGTAATGCTGCCTAATTAAACTATTCATTTCTTCTTGCACATAGTCCATATCCCAACTTATTCCACCCATTCTCTCATCAACCACTTCCCAGATTCTAACAGAACCTACACACCAAGGGTTATTTACAGTCAACACACTAAAGCTCATGTCCCTGTGGTTGAACACAGAACATTACGTCCCAGTACAGGCCCTTCGGCCCACCTAACAGAGGTGCAGACCTTTTTAACCTATTCTATCATCAAGCTAAAGCCGGCCAGTGGCGGAGTGGAGTCAGCACCAGACTTTGAGGCAAGTGGTTCTGGGTTCAAATCCGGCCGGCTCCTCACACACTTTGCATCCGTGCTGGATCGAGTGTCGAGCTAGCAACTTGGTCACATAAAAGAACAGACAAAATGCTAAAGGAACAGCAAAGGTGAAGCCTGACGCATCACAAGGCACGGAGAGGAACAACAATCAAAAGATCAATCTAACCCCTCCCACATAGCCCTCCATTTTTCTTCCACCCTTTAGAGACACACTAAGTGTCTCTTAAATGTCCCAAATGTATCTGCCTCTACCACCACCCTGGCAGTGCTTTCCACACACCCACCACTCACTGTGTACAAAACCTACCATCTGACATCCCCCACCAACCCCCCCCCCATACGTTACTCCAATCACCTCAAAATTATGCCCTCTCATATGAGCCATTTCTGCCCCGGGGGAAAGTCTGTGGCTATCAACTCTATCTGTGCCTCTTATCATTTTGTATACCTCTGTCACCTCTCATCTTCCTTTGCTCCAAACACAGCTCACTCAGCCTCCCTTCATGACACAGCATAGCATGAAATGCTTCATTTGCGCCAACGACTAAAGGCTGATTTATACTTGTGCGTACTAGCCTACTCCGTAGCCTACGCCGTTGTGAGCATTTATACTTGTACGTTGGTGTGTCTGCGTCGCTCTGCAATTCACCGCCAAAACGCTAGTTGGCGGTGGGGTTTCTATGCCACTGTGTTGAGTTTCTTCGTGTTGAAACTCAACACGAAGAAACTCAAACTTCCAAGAATGGCGACTGAAACTGAAGGAGAGTGAATTTTCTGTGCTTGTCCGGCCACTGAGAGACATGGACGAGGAAACGCATTTCAAATATTCTCGGATGTCGGCAGGTAGGTTTGACGATTTGGTTCATCGTCTCCAACCATTTGGTTCGCATCAGTGTACGCACAGTATACTCAGAGACTGGCAATCACCATTCGAGTTTTAGCTTCAGGTGGAAGTCAACAGGCTGTAGCAGCTAGCTACAAACTGGCATCAAGCACAGGGTCCTCCATAATTTCGGAGGTCTGTAAAGCTTTATAGAAAGCATTGCAGCCAGAGTTCCTTCCCTGCCCTTCAGTCGTCCAATGGGAAGCTATTGCAGCGTAGGAGGAAATGCAATGCTACCAAGCGGACCAATCACAGTTGTTGCGGTCTGCGTCGCCGCGACGCATAGTTACATTTTTGGGGAGGTGTGCGTCAGGCTACGGCATAGGGTATGGGGTAGGGTACGCGGCTACGCCGTACCTACAGTGTAGATTTGACGCAGAAGTATCAATTGGCCGTAGCACAGTCCAAGAATGTGCTGGGGGTAGTCCTCAAGTGTCTCCAAACTTCTGTTGCCAACAAAACACACCCACAAGTTAATAACCCGTACTTCATTGGGAGGAGGGAGGAAACCCGAGCACCCGGGGTGACATGCAAACTCCACATGGACAGCAACGGAGATCAGGTTTGTGGCTCTGCTAACTGCACCACTGTGCCACCAAGCTAGTCAACAAGCTGCAGAGCTAGTCACAGTCTTTAGAGGGAAAAAAATCAACAGTTTAACAGCCCCAGTGTGGAAGGAAAACTCCTCCCCATCTCAGCCCTCAGTAGTTGACTAAAACATTAAAGATTAGCTTTGCTTGTCACATGTACATTGAAATATACAGTGAAATGTGTCATTTGCTTCAACGGGGGCAGCTGGCAAGTGTTACCATGTCTCCACTGATAAGGTAGCATGCTACAATTTACTAAGCATAACCCACACAACTTTGGAATGCGGGAGGAACCCAGAGCACCCAACAGAAACCCACTTTGTTACAGAGAGAACCTGCAAACTCCACACGGAGAGTGTCAGAGGAAATTGAATTACGCCCGTATGACCAATTAATCTACTAACCTCATACATCTTTGGAATGTGGGAGGAAACTGGAGCACCCGGAGGAAACTCACGCAGACACGAAGATGACGCGTACAGACAGTGGCGGGAATTGAACCCCGGTTGTTGGCACACTAAAGCGTTACGCTACCGTGGCCCATTAAACAGCAATGGAGCCCCCCAGCCCCGGCTCGGTCCCTCCCTGTTGCTCGTGAGCCGTGCCTTTTAAGAATTTTGTGCATTGCAGTGCGGAGTTCGGAAGCCCAGATGAGGGGCTGCCGCCGCTGGAACAGACTGCCAGCCCTCCCCCGCGCTGGGATTGTGAAGCGGGACGTGGAGAGGCAGCAGCTGCCGGCACTTGACGGCAGTATTACCCGCAGCCGACGCGCTCCCAGGACAACCAACCCAGCCTGAAAGGTTGCCAAACAGCCGAGGTTTCGTTAGATGGAAGAAGGAAAACAGAACAAGGGAGAGCTTCCAACCAACACTTGGGGTGGGAATAGCAACACAGCCACATTGTAGTTACAGCAGGGACAAGGATGTTGGCTCCAGCGTGGAAGCTTCCTGTTATCCTGTGCTCAATCCAAACAGGCAACCTCTCATTCATTATAACTTAATTATGGTAATTAAAACTGGTGGGACATAGTAAAAGAACAGATGAACAGGACCCGCGCCAAGGTAATTTACACAGGGAGCCTTCAGACTCTGAAAACAGCAGCTGATGATGTCGCGTTACTACCACAGCCATCTGCTCCTCGAGGCCATTCTGGAATAACAGGAGAGGGTGCCACAGTCGCCGTGTGGCTGCGAGATGAGAGGGGGGAGGCTGCAAACCTCGCTGAGCTGCTGGTGATGAATTAGTAATGCGCAGTACCTTCTGAGGGAAGCCACGCAAAAGTGAGAGACTTGCAGGATGTGGGAAATATCGTTCCCAGCTACGCGCGGCGAATGTTTCAGAGAGTTTCTCACTTCAGGATCGTGGGTTGTGAAGAAGCTGCCTTTGATCTGGAGGCAGCGTGTGCGGCGAGGCGCTTTGAAAGCAGGTCTTCCTGCATCGACCGTGTGATGTCTGGGGGCTGCCAAAGCAACGCTGGCTGCTGCCCAAAGCAAAATCCCGTGGACGCTGGAAACCTAAAGTCAACCGAGGCAAGGCTCAGTGTGACCTGACTGCCACTTCTCGGCCTCCCGCTGCGTCCTGTGTTGTTGGATCTCAGAGTCTGTGTAGCCTGCAGCCTCCTAATTCCTTTACACCGAGTACCAATCAGGAACTTGATGAAGCAAGATGGCGCCAAGCTGCCGTCTCCACCCAGACGGAGGTCACAGCTCAGACTTCATTTTATTTTGGTTCACAGGGATAGTTTTGGGGACAGAAGGGAGAGTTAAAGGTCAGGCTAGGGTTCAGGGACAGGGAGGTGGGGAATTACAGGTCAGGCCAAGCCAAAGACAACTCTGCCACTCAGCTTTCGAAGGCCGGTGACGCAGATCTTTTACGTACATCATAGGTTTAGGGTAAAATATTAAATATTCAAATGTGGATCTTCAGACTTCTGTGCCTACTCCATAATGAGGAGAGGATGGCACTTATAATGAGGAGAGTGCATATCCTGGAAGGTGAGGGTCCTTACTGATGAATGCAATTTCTTCTGACACCACCTGTTGAAGATGTCCTCGATGGCAGGGAAGGTTGTGCTCATCCACTTCAAGGCTCAATGTGTTGTGCGTTCTGAGATGCTCTTCTGCACACCACTGTTGTAATGTCATTATTTGAGCTAGTCTCCTTCCTATCAGCCCGAACCAGTCTGGCCTTTCTCCTCTGACCTCTCCTATTAACAAGTCACTTTCACCCACAGAACTGCTGCTCACTGGATTTTTGTTTTGTTTTTCATACTCTGTAAACTCTAGAGACTGTTGTGCATGAAAATCGCAGGAGATCAGCAGTTTCTGAGGTACTCAAACCACCCCATCTGGCACCAACAGCTATTCCACAGTCAAGGTCACTTAGATCATATTTCTTCCCCATTCTGATGTTTGGTCTGAACAATAACTGAATGTCTTGACCATGTCTGCATGCCTTCATGCATTGAGTTGCTGCCACATGATTGTCTGATTAGATATTTGCAGGTGTGCTTAACAAAGTGCCCACTTTTTACTGCCAACTTTAAAGTTTTCAGTTTTTACTTTTTCTTGACACTATAATCAGAATCAGATTTAATATCACTGGCATATGTTGTGAAATTTATTGTTTTGCGGCAGCAGTACGCTGCAATACATAATACAACAGTAAATGATAGATACTGTATATATTTAACAAGTTAAATTAAATAAGTAGTTCAAAAAGAGAAAAGTAAGGTAGTGAGGTCGTGTTCATGGGTTCAATGTCCATTCAGAAATCCGATACGGGGCGAAGAAGCTATTCCTGAATCATTGTGTGTGAGCCTTCAGGCTCCTGTACCACCTCCCTGATGGTAGCAGTGAGAAGAGGGCACGTCCAGGGTGATGGGGTCCTTAATAATGGATGCCGCCGTTTTGAGGCATCGCATTTTGAAGCTGTCACAGATGTTGGGGAGGCTAGTGCCCACAATGAAGCTGACTGAGTTCGCAACTTTCTGCAGCTTATTTCGATCCCGTTCAGTTCCCCCCACCCCCTCCCATACCGGCTGGTGATGTAGCCAGTTAGAATGCTCTCCACAGTGCATCTGTAGACATTTGTGAGTGTCTTTGGTGAGATACCTAATCTGCTCAAACTCCTAACAAAATATAGCTGCTGTCATGCCTTCTTTGTAACTGCATTGATGTGTTGGGCCCAGGATAGATCCTCAGAGACTGCTCACAGATGTGGACTGGTGCGTGCTCCCTCATCCTACCCGTTCTGAAGTCCACAAGCAAGTCTTTATCGTCATTTCAACCGTATACATATATACTAGCAAACAAAACAACATTCTTCTGGACCAAGGTGCACAACACAGTACATATAACTCATGATTAATGCATAATGTACATGGACAGGAAAAGGAACGTAAGGAAAATGCAGGAAACTAGGATTGGCATAGATAGGTGTTGTGGTCAATGTGAACAAGTCTTGCTAAAGACCCTATATCCACACTATAGATAGTATTATAATGTGAATTGTGCAGATGGGGAGAAATTTGTCTCCTCTTTACAGATTTGTCATGTCTACTGTTCTGGGCACCCCGCTGTAGGGAGGATGTCGAGCCTTTGAACAGGTTTACCAGGATGCAGCCTAATTAGAGAGGAAGTGCTTTAACGAGAGTTTGGACAAACTTGGGTTGTTTTCTCTGCAGCAGCCAAGGCTAAGGGGAGATCTCTTAGAGGCTGATACAATTATGAGAGGAGTAGGTAGACAGTATCTTTTTTCCCCAGGGTTGAAATTACCGATAGCTGAGTGCATGTATTTAAGGTCACAGGGTTAAGTCAAAGGAGATATGAGGGGCAATCAGAGGCTGATGGGGGCCTGGGGTGGTGGTAGGGACAGATACATTAGGGAATTTTAAGAGATGTTTAGGAAGGCACATAAACATGAGGAATATGGAAGGACATGGACGTTGTGCAGGCAGAGGGATTAGTTAGTTGCCCATTTGATTACTAATTTAATTGGATAGGCACAACATTGTGGGTCTGTTCCTGTGCTGTTCTGTTGTGTGTTCCATGCTGACAGTCCACTGGTCTCATGGGGATTTCGATAATGATTACTGCAGGCTGGTGCCATTGTCAAACTGATCAAAGTCTTGCTGGAGACCTGGCACAGACTGTGGAGGGAAAATGTATGCTGAACTACAGCCTTGGATCTCTGGCTCCAGCTCAGTCAGTGTGTGGGTTTGGGCAGAGACCTGGCTGTTCCACCTGGTGCCAGCACTGAAGGAGTGGTGCACTGCCATAGACATCTCGGAGATGTGACATTAACCGCAGATCCTGCCTCCTCTCCCTGGTAAACAAAAAAATTTCATGGCACTGCATGGTGGAGTCAAGGACCAGCCTCAGAATGGAAGGACATTCCTTTAGAACAGAGATGAAGAGGAATTTCTTTAGCCAGAGGGTGGTGAATCTGTGGAATTTGTTACATATAGGTACCAATGACATAGGTAGGAAAAGGGATGAGGTCCTGAAAGGAGAATATAGGGAGCTAGAAAGGGAGTTGAGAAAAAGGACCGCAAAGGTAGTAATCTCGGGATTACTGCCTGTGCCACGCGACAGTGAGAGTAGGAATGCGATGAGGTGGAGGATAAATGCGTGGCTGAGGGATTGGAGCAGGGGGCAGGGATTCAAGTTTTTGGATCATTGGGACCTCTTTTGGCGCAGGCGTGACCTGTACAAAAAGGACGGGTTACACTTGAATCCTAGGGGGACCAATATCCTGGCAGGGAGATTAGCGAGGGCTACTGAGGTGACTTTAAACTAGAATGGTTGGGGGGTGGGAATCAAATTAAAGAGGTTAGGCGTGAGGAGGTTAGTTCACAACAGGGGGATGGGAACCAGTGCAGAGAGACAGAGGGGTGTAAAGTGAGGGTAGAAGCAAAAAGTACTAAGGAGAAAAGTAAAAGTGGCAGGCCGACAAATCCAGGGCAAGCATTAAAAAGGGCCACTTTTCAACATAATTGTATAAGGGCTAAGAGAGTTGTAAAAGAGCGCCTGAAGGCTTTGTGTGTCAATGCAAGGAGTATTCGTAATAAAGTGGATGAATTGAAAGTGCAGATTGTTATTAATGATTATGATATAGTTGGGATCACAGAGACTTGGCTCCAGGGTGACCAGGGATGGGAGCTCAACATTCAGGGATATTCAATATTCAGGAGGGATAGGCATGAAGGAAGGGGAGGTGGGGTGGCGTTGCTGGTTAAAGAAGAGATTAACGCAATAGAAAGGAAGGACATAAGCCGGGAAGATGTGGAATCGATATGGGTAGAGCTGCGTAACACTAAGGGGCAGAAGACGCTGGTGGGAGTTGTGTACAGGCCACCTAACAGTAGTAGTGAGGTCGGAGATGGTATTAAACAGGAAATTAGAAATGTGTGCAATAAAAGAACAGCAGTTATAATGGGTGACTTCAATCTACATGTAGATTGGGTGAACCAAATTGGTAAAGGTGCTGAGGAAGAGGATTTCTTGGAATGTATGCGGGATGGTTTTTTGAACCAACATGTCGAGGAACCAACTAGAGAGCAGGCTATTCTGGACTGGGTTTTGAGCAATGAGGAAGGGCTAATTAGCAATCTTGTCGTGAGAGGCCCCTTGGGTAAGAGTGACCATAATATGGTGGAATTCTTCATTAAGATGGAGAGTGACATAGTTAATTTAGAAACAAAGGTTCTGAACTTAAAGAGGGGTAACTTTGAAGGTATGAGACGTGAATTAGCTAAGATAGACTGGCAAATGACACTTAAAGGATTGACAGTGGATATGCAATGGCAAGCATTTAAAGGTTGCATGGATGAACTACAACAATTGTTTATCCCAGGTTGGCAAAAGAATAAATCAAGGAAGGTAGTGCACCCGTGGCTGACAAGAGAAATTAGGGATAGTATCAATTCCAAAGAAGAAGCATACAAATTAGCCAGAGAAAGTGGCTCACCTGAGGACTGGGAGAAATTCAGAATTCAGCAGAGGAGGACAAAGGGCTTAATTAGGAAGGAGAAAAGAGATTATGAGAGAAAACTGGCAGGGAACATAAAAACTGACTGTAAAAGCTTTTATAGATATGTAAAAAGGAAAAGACTGGTAAAGACAAATGTAGGTCCCCTACAGACAGAAACAGGTGAATTGATTATGGGGAGCAAGGACATGGCAGACCAATTGAATAATTACTTTGGTTCTGTCTTCACTAAGGAGGACATAAATAATCTTCCAGAAATAGTAGGGGACAGAGGTTCCAGTGAGATGGAGGAACTGAGCGAAATACATGTTAGTAGGGAGGTGGTGTTAGGTAAATTGAAGGGATTGAAGGCAGATAAATCCCCAGGGCCAGATGGTCTGCATCCTAGAGTGCTTAAGGAAGTAGCCCAAGAAATAGTGGATGCATTAGTGATAATTTTTCAAAACTCGTTAGATTCTGGACTAGTTCCTGAGGATTGGAGGGTGGCTAATGTAACCCCACTTTTTAAAAAAGGAGGGAGAGAGAAACCGGGGAATTATAGACCGGTTAGCCTAACGTCGGTGGTGGGGAAACTGCTGGAGTCAGTTATCAAAGATGTGATAACAGCACATTTGGAAAGCGGTGAAATCATCGGACAAAGTCAGCATGGATTTGTGAAAGGAAAATCATGTCTGACGAATCTCATAGAATTTTTTGAGGATGTAACTAGTAGAGTGGATAGGGGAGAACCAGTGGATGTGGTATATTTGGATTTTCAAAAGGCTTTTGACAAGGTCCCACACAGGAGATTAGTGTGCAAACTTAAAGCACACGGTATTGGGGGTAGGGTATTGATGTGGATGGAGAATTGGTTAGCAGACAGGAAGCAAAGAGTGGGAATAAACGGGACCTTTTCAGAATGGCAGGCGGTGACTAGTGGGGTACCGCAAGGCTCAGTGCTGGGACCCCAGTTGTTTACAATATATATTAATGACTTGGATAAGGGAATTAAATGCAGCATCTCCAAGTTTGCGGATGACACGAAGCTGAGTGGCAGTGTTAGCTGTGAGGAGGATGCTAAGAGGATGCAGAGTGACTTGGATAGGTTGGGTGAGTGGGCAAATTCATGGCAGATGCAATTTAATGTGGATAAATGTGAAGTTATCCACTTTGGTGGCAAAAATAGGAAAACAGATTATTATCTGAATGGTGGCCGATTAGGAAAAGGGGAGGTGCAACGAGACCTGGGTGTCATTATACACCAGTCATTGAAAGTGGGCATGCAGGTACAGCAGGCAGTGAAAAAGGCGAATGGTATGCTGGCATTTATAGCGAGAGGATTCGAGTACAGGAGCAGGGAGGTACTACTGCAGTTGTACAAGGCCCTGGTGAGACCACTGCTGGAGTATTGTGTGCAGTTTTGGTCCCCTAATCTGAGGAAAGACATCCTTGCCATAGATGGAGTACAAAGAAGGTTCACCAGATTGATTCCTGGGTTGGCAGGACTTTCATATGAAGAAAGACTGGATGAACTCGGCTTGTACTCGTTGGAATTTGGAAGATTGAGGGGGGATCTGATTGAAACGTATAAAATCCTAAAGGGATTGGACAGGCTAGATGCAGGAAGATTGTTCCCGATGTTGGGGAAGTCCAGAACAAGGGGTCACAGTCTGAGGATAAAGGGGAAGCCTTTTAGGACCGAGATTAGGAAAAACTTCTTCACACAGAGAGTGGTGAATCTGTGGAATTCTCTGCCACAGGAAACAGTTGAGGCCAGTTCATTGGCTATATTTGAGAGGGAGTTAGATATGGCCCTTGTGGCTACGGGGGTCAGGGGGTATGGAGGGAAGGCTGGGGCGGGGTTCTGAGTTGGATGATCAGCCATGATCATAATAAATGGCGGTGCAGGCTTGAAGGGCCGAATGGCCTACTCCTGCACCTATTTTCTATGTTTCTATGTTACCATGGAGACCGAGTCTTTGGGTATATTTAAAGTGGAGGTTGATTGGTTCTTGATTAGTACGGGTGACAAAGGTGACAGGGAGAATGGAATTGAGAGGGATAATAAATCAGCCATGATTGAATGACAGAGCAGACTCAATGGGCTGAATGGCCTAATTCTGCTCCTTTGGCTTATGGCCTTCTGGTTGTTATTAGCAGTTTCCTGTGTCCGCCTATGAAGCTCGCTGCCCAGGCTCAGAGAAAAAGAACGCTGAGATTAAGAATTTACTTGGCTCTGACTTGCGGGGTGGGGGGGAAGCAAGGGAAGATTTAATTTTTATTCACACAAACATAAGCCAAAGTATGCCCTGCCATTCAATCATGGCCGATTTTTTTTTCTCGATCCCATTCATCTGCCATTAACCCCCTGACCAATCAAGGACTTATCAATCTTGGCTTGGAATACGCCAAAGAGTTGGCCTTCACAGCCATCTATGGCAATGAATTCCACAGATTCACCACCCTCTGACTAAAGAAATTCCTCATCTCTGGTCTAAAGGGATGTCCTTCTATTCTGAGGCAGTGTCCTCTGGTCTTAGAGTCTCCCACCATGGTGGATCTTCTCCACATCCACTCTGTCGAGGCCTTTCAATATTTGATAAGTTTCAATCAGATTCCCCCCTAATCCTTTTGATTTCCATCGATGCTGGGATCTGGAGCAACAACAGGCATTCAGAGGGTAAATGGAGTTCGTAGAGATGGGTGGGACAGTTAGCATGGGCTAATTAAGCTGAATGGCCTGTGCCTGTGACTGTACTCTACGATTCTATGGCTCAATGATAACTGCCAGATTTATCAAGCCTGAGACAAAGCCAGTGACCTGTCAGAGGAAATTATCGAGCAATATTCCTTTCTTAACCACACCAGCTGGATATTCAGAGGTTTTGGACTGAGGTTAACCAGCCCTCATTTCCCAACCCCTCCCCACACTGGACTGGCAAGCTGTTAGCACAGAGTGAGTCAGAATTGTAGACCATAATACACAGGAGCAGAATTAGGCCATTTGGCCCATCAAGTCTGCTCCACACAAGACACAAGAGTATGCAGATGCTGGAAACTGGAGGAACAGACAATCTGCTGGACAAACTCAGTGGATCGAACAGCACTTGTGGGAGGATCAGATATATCAACATTTTGGGTTAAGACACAATCCCTGTTTACCTGTGTCTCCACTTTCAGGGAAATAACTACTAAGGTCTCTGCTGTACAGCACTCCCCAGAGCCCTGCCATTTACTGTATAAGCCCTGCCCTGGTTTCCATTACCAGAATGGAACACTTGCATTTATCTCAGTTAAACTGCATTTGCCATTCCTTGGCTCACTGGCCCAGTTGTTCAAGATCCTGTTGCAATCTTTGATAACATCTCTACTGTCCTTTATCACAAATGTTAGTGTCATCCACAAACTTGCTGATCATCCCATCAACATTCTCATCCAAATGTCACGCACACAACTGGTCACAAACTTCCAGCCTGAGAAATGGCCTTCCATCCTCACCCTTTGTCTCCCACTGTCAAGTCAGTTCTAGATCTCACATGGTCTAAACTTCAGGACCAGCTAAGGCACACGTTCCTCCTGTGACCCCATGGGTTTCCTTCAGATGCTCCAGTCTTCCCCACATTCCAAAGAATTACAAGTAAGGGTTAGTGAGTTATGTGCTTGCTGTGTTGACACTGGAAGCATGGCCACACTTGCAGGGTGCCTAGCACATCCCTGATGCATTGACATATTTCACTCTATGTTTTGATATACACATGACAAATAAAACTAATCTTCACTTTACTTTGTAGTACCTTGTCAAAAGCCTTCGTAAAGTCTACATGGACAACGTCTACCACAATGCGCCCATCTATACTCTCAGTCACATCTACAAAAAATTCAATCAGTTATAGCTCAGTATGTCCTGATGAAGTCGCTTAGCCCGAAATTTCATCTGTTCATTCATTTCCATAGATACGTCCCAACCCACTGAGGTCCTCCAGCATTTTGTGAATATTGCTCTGGATTTCCAGCATCTGCAAAATCTCTCGTGTTTACAATCCACTTTAACTAATGTTTCAAAAAGAGAGAAGCAATGCTGAGGAGAGATTCAGGACAGGAAATCTACAGGTAGTGATATTTACCTTTGGGGCAGCAGGCAACTACAAGAAGTCTACAATGGAAGGGTAGAGGTTCTAGAGGAGATGACGGTGATGGAGAAGATTGAATGGAGTTAAAAAGAAGGGCAACATTATTCTGGGTGCAGATGTGTAAGTACATGCATGTTCATATTTTCTAATGTGTACATGTTGGTAAACTTCCATCTTCCCCATTTGGTAAAATACCATGTTCCCCAGAACATACTGGTGCAATTCTGCACTGCCATCATAGAGAGCATCCTTACATCAGCCATTACTGTCTGGTTTGGTGCAGCATCCTCTTACAGTATACAAAAACTACAATTAAGTGACAGGTCAGCAGAAAATATCATTGGCTGCAGTCTACCATCACTGAAGGACTTACATGTGTCCAGGACAAAGAAATGGGCAGAAAGAGTCATCTCTGACACTACCCACCCTGAAAACTGCCTTTTCTGAAAGCTCCTTTCTGGAAAGCACTATAGGACTTTTAAAACAAGAACTTCACACCATCTTAAAACTTTTTTCCCCCCAGGCAGTTCATTTGATTAAACATTCTAGTTAGCCTCCCCCACCACCTCCTCTGTTTATTACTCCTGTGTCACCTTGACCAACACACCACAGCAAATCCCTAATACATGTAAATATATATAACAAATAAAGCTGATCCTTGATGTCTTTGTGACTGTGTAAGTTTACACACTGCACATGGACAAACCAAAAGTCTCTTCCACATGACCATTCACTCTCAAGCGCCAGGTAGGATTAAACCTCAACTCCACACTAATCAATACCATAAGACCCATGAGACATTGGAGCACAATTTGGTCATTTAGCCCATCGAATCTGCTCCACAGCCACAAGTTAAGGGAGATCAGGGGAAATTGCTGGACTCTCACTGCTTTAAGCAGCAAGTTCTTTCCTGAGAAGTTCTGAGAAGCGACCAGAAGAAGCATCCATCCAACTCTTTGGGAGAGAGAGCATTACAGCAGCAACCTTTGACATATACAAGAATGTAGACCAGACTGTGCCCAGATTTACTAAACTGAGTACCTTCTGCCTCAGGCCAACGTCAGACAAACACTGGAGGAGCTGAGCACTGTAATCAGCAGGAGCAAAACCGAGCACCTGGATGCCTTCCCTATCACTGTGGGGGATTTAAACCAGGCCAGCTGGAAGAAGTCTCTGAACACCTACCACCAACATATCACCCGTGGAACTAGAGGAGCCCACGTACTTGACTGATGTTATACCACCATCAAGAGTGTTTACCATGCCATCCCATGCCTGCACTTTGGAAACTCTAATCACCTGGCTGTACTTCTACTCCCAGAGTATGGGCAGAGATGAAAGGGTACAGGACCAAGGGTGAGGACCAAGAAGCTATGGTCAAAGGAGGAGGAGGAGCACCTACAGGAATACTTAGAGTTTCTGGACTGGACAATATTCAGGGATCCATCCTCAAATCTGAATGAATTGACCACAGTTGTCACCGATTTCATCAAGACCTGCCTGGGTGAGTGGGTGTCTTTGAGAACACACTGGACATACCTGAACCAAAAGCTGTGGATGAATCATAGACTACTGAGGACTAGATCTGTGGTTTTGAGAAAGATGACCTAGAACTATACTAGAAGTCCAAATACCACCGACAAGAGGCTATTTTAAGGGCAAAAAATGTATTCGGAATGGAGTTAGAGACAGAATTGGATGCTCATCAACTCTGGCAATATTTGCAGGCCTTTACTTCCTACAAAGCGAAACCTAACGTCATGAATGACTGTGACGTTCCACTCCCAGGTGAGCCCAATGGCTTTTCTGCACACTTTGAAAGGGAGAATAAAACTAAACCTGTGCAAGTTCCTGCAGCATCTGGTGACCTCAGGTCTCCGTCTCAGAGGCCGACATCCGAACATCTTTCAAGAGGGTGAACCCTCGGGAGGCATCAAACCCTGATGGTCTACCTGGTGGGGCTGTGAAAACCTGTACCAACCAACTGGTGGGAGTGTTCGAGGACATCTTCAGTCTCTCACTGCTGCAGTCGGAGGTTCCCACCTGCTTCAAAAGGGTGACAATCACACCGGTGCCCAAGAAACAGAAGCAATTTCTCTCCTCTTGGCCTGGGATCATCTGGACAATAGTAATACCTACATCAACCTGCTGTTTATTGACTGCAGCGCGTTTAACAGAATCATACCCTCAGTTCTAATCAACAAGCTCCAAAACCTGGGCCTCTGCACCTCCCTCTGCAACTGGATCCTTGACTTTGTCACAGGGAGACCACAGTCTGCGCAGATCAGAGCTAACATCTCCTCCTCGCTGACGATCAAAAGTGGTACAACCCAAGACTATGTGCTTGGCCCACTGCTCTACTGTCTCTACACCCACGATTGTGCGGCTAGGCACAGCTTAAATGCCATCTGTAAGTTTGGCGACGACACAACTATTGTTGGCAGAATTCCAGTTGGAGGTGCGGAGGTGTGCGTGAGTGAGATTGCTCAGCTGGTTGAGAGGTGTTGCAGCAATAACCTTGCACTAGCGTCAGTAAAACCGAGGAATCGATCGTGGACTTTGGGAAAGCGAAGTCGAGGGAACACACTCCAGTCCTCATCAAGGGATCAGAAGTGGAAAGAGTGAACAGTTTTGAGTTCCTGCATCTCAACACCTCTGAGGATCTATCCTGGGCCCAACATATTGATGCAATTACCAAGAAGGCTCAACAGTTTGAGGAGAATTCTTACGTCACCAAAGACACACGCAGGTTTCTGCAGGTGTACCACAGAGAGCATTCTAGCTAATTTGGAGGGGCCACTGCACAGAATCCAAAAAAAAATGCAGAAAGTTGTAAACTTAGCCAACTCCACCATGGGCAACAGCCTCCCCAGCATCCAGGATATCGTCGAAGGGTGATTACTCAAAAGGGCAGCATCATTCATTAAAGACCCTCATCACCCTGGACATGCCCTCTTCTCATTGCTACCATTAAGAAAGAGGTACAGGATCTATGAAGGGACACACTCAACAGCTTCTTCCCCTCCACCATCAGATTTCTGGATGGACAATGACCCCATGAACACTACCTCAGTATTTTTCCTCTCTTTCTACACTATTTGTTAAATTTTTTTTCATATATACTTATTGTCATTTATAGAGTTCATTATTATGTGTTCCATTGTACTGCTGCCACATAGCAACATATGCCAGTGATATTAAACTTGATACTGATTCTAAATGTTTTCCATTAATCGATCCATAATCCTCTTTATGTTTTACTCATTATGTTGGCCACAGCTTGTTGATTCAAACTTTTGTCTGAGCGCCAGAGTATTTCAAGATGAACACACCACCCTCGAGAACATCTTCAATAAGCAGTGCCCCAAGGGTGCAGCTTCTTCACGGAGTACCTCACCTTCCAAGATATGCCCTCTCCTCATTACTACCAAAGGGGAGGAGGTAAAGGAGACTGAAACGTACATTCAACATATTAGGAACAGTTACTTCCCCTCTGCCACCTTGCTACTCACCTTCTGCATTATTTATTTATTTTTATATTTATTATTATTATTGAGAGATAACAGGCCCAATACGCCCACACCACCCAATTACACCAATATGATCAATTAACCTACTAACTGGTACATATATGGAGCGTGTGAGGAAACTGGAGCATCTGGACGAAGCACACACGGTCACAGGGAGAAGGTACAAACTCCTTGAACCCAGGCCCCCGCCGCTGCAGCAGCGTTACGCTAACCGCTAAGCTGGCTTGCCACCCCAAAAATTACTTAAAGCAATTGTTCTCTTGCGCTGAACTGCTCCGGGGTCCTCCCATATTGCAGACGTCTGGGTCAGGGTTAGTAAGTTAGAGACATGCTATGCTGGTGCCAGAAACATAGAGACACTTGTATCCTCAACACATCCTTGGAGGACTGGGGTGGGCGTTGACCCAAAACAACGCATTTCACTGTCTGTTTCAATGTTCCAACATGCATGCGACAAATAAAGCTAACCTTTAGTAAAGGTAATCGTTAGATACGCTTCCCAAGCGCACTCCAAAAAGCCTGGCTCCAGTCTGCAGACTGCATGCAGTAGGAAGTTAGGGGGCCTTAATCTGTCATACTCCACTCGGTTACGAATCCTGCCATTAACCCTGTACCCTGCCTTCCAGTTTGACCTTCCGAAGTGAATCACTTCACACTTTTCTGGGCTGAACCCCATCTGGCACTTCTCTGCATCCTGTCAATGTCCTGTTATAACCCACGGCAACCAGCCACACTTTGCTCTGGGTTTCAACTGTGTAGCTTCTTCTCCTCCGCCATCAGATTTCTGAGTGGTCCATGAGCACAATCTGTTATTGCTTTCCTAAATCTATTTGTTTTGTAATTTATAGTAAGTTTATGCCCTGCATCATACTCCTGCCTCAAAACAAAAGGATAATTCACATTATACCATGCCCAGGAAAGTCTACAGGAAGTTCTGGATACAGCCCTTTTGTAGGTAAAGCCCTCCCCACCGTTGAGGATATTTATAAGGAGCGCTGCCACAAGAAAGCAGCATCTACCAAGGACCACCCTCTCCCCAACCCGCCACTATCAAAGGCCATGCTCTCTTCTCGCTACTACCGTGGGGCAGGAGGTACGGGAACCTTAGACCCCACACCACCAGGTTCAGGAACAGTTACTACCCCAGAGTTAGACTCCTGAACCAGCGTGTATAACTTGACTCACCTCGTGAAATATGTGCAACATTCACTCAAAATGCTGTTAGAACCCTTGCAGGGCAGGCAGCATCAATGGAGTCGATGTTTTGGGCTGAGGCCCTTCATCGGGACTGGAAAGGAAGGGGTTGGAAGCCAGTGTTCATGAACGTCGCTACCATCATCAGGAAGGAGAGACAGGGTCCTTAGGATCCCCGCCATCAGGTCTGGAAGTTATTACTCTTCAACCATCAGGCTCCTGAACCAGTGAGGATAACTCAAGCCACCTCAACACTGAACTGATTCCACAACCTACAGACTCACTTTCAAGGCTCTATAGCTCATGTTCTCAGTATTATTTATTTAATCTGCACAATTTGTCTTCTTTGCACATTAGTTATTTGGCAGTCTTAATGTATAGTCTTCATAAATTCTATCGCAATTATTTATTCTCCGGTAGATGCCTGAAAGAAAATGAATCTCAGGGTAATATATGGTGACATATAAGCATTTTGATAATAGATTGACTGTGATAACCAACTGGTTTCCGACGTTCCATTGACTTTGGGCTTTGTGGAAGGCATTTTAGATGTTTTCCTGATGGCGGACTACACTCTGATTCAGAAAGTACAGGCAGAAGTTAGCCAACAATTCAAAACAGGGGTTAGTCATACCACGGATCATGCAGATATTTCAGTGCCTGTGACTTGCAGTGATATCAGCGATTGGCCACATTTGCTGAGAACTGTTTAAAAATATTTGAGTGAATAATTTCCTGAAAACATGCTTGCAGCACTCCAACGTCCTTGCCAGGAAAATGCTCAGTTACATTCATTTTATCGCAAGTAAAAGCCCCTAGGATATTACATATGTCTTTACTGGGGAAATGTCTCAAATATACCAGCTCCCTGCTGCTTCAGGCTCATTACATGCACTCACATCCCACGAAGATGGCGTAGACGCCATCAGCCAACGAAGTCTTCCTACAGAAGGAGCAGGAATGTTGGGAGCAAGTTTAAATCCATCAGGACTGAACATTATCCATCATAACTGCTCACACTTTTATGTTCAAAAGATACAGGAGCAGAGTCAGGCCATTTGGCCCATCGAGTCTGCCCTGCCATTTCATGATGATCCATTTTCCCTCTCAGCCCCAATCACCTGGCTTTCTCCCTGTATGCCTTCATGCCCTGACTAATCAAGAATCTATCAACCTCTGCCTTAAATATACCCAGTGACTTGGTCTCCACAGCCACTTGTGGCGATGTATTCTGCAGACTCACCATGGAAACTCCTCCAGCTTTCACATAGTTGCACATGCGGGCTGCTCCCAGCATCCTCGGACTGTGTTAGTCGCTGACACAACTGGGTGCGTTTCACTGTATGGTTCAATGTATGTATGATCTTTAATAAGTAAATCTGTCAGAATTGAACGCAGAGAGTGCTGGGTGCTCTGAACCCACTGCCCGGGTTGGCGGTAGAGGCAGATACATTAGGAGAGATTTATATAGGCATATGGATGAATGAAAGATGGAGGACTATGTGAGAGGGAAAAGTTAGGTTAATCATAGAGGTTAAAATGTCTGCACAACAACGTGGGCCAAATGGTCTGTACCACACAAAATAATCTGCAAATGCTGGGGTCAAAGCAACACTCACAACACGCTGGAGGAACTCAGCAGGTCGGGCAGCATCCGTGGAAACGATCAGTCGATGTTTCAGGCCGGAATCTTTCATCAGGACATCTATGATCTCCACCGTTCTATGATCTATGTGTATATACAAATTGAGAAACCTTTTTTCCCCACTCTGGTCTTCCTCTTTTCCCCACTCTGGCCCCTTACTTCATTCATTTGCCTATCACCTTCCCCTGCGTCCTCTCCTCCTTCCCCTTCTCCTATGGTCCACTGTCCTATCAGATGCCTTCTTCTCCAGCCCTTTACTTTTCCCACCCACCTGGCTTCACCTATCACCTTCTTGCTATTCTCCTCCCCCACGCTCTCCCCGCACATTTTTATCCTGGCGCTTCCTTTCCAGTCCTGAAGGGTCGAAGCCTGAGACGTTGGCTGTTATTCACTTCTACATATGCTGCCTGATTTACTGAGATCCTCCAGCATTTTGTGTGTGAGACTTTGGATTTCCAGCATCTGCAGACCCCTTCTCATGCTTAAAATTAAACTGTCAGTACAGTTTCTCACGACCATCTTGGACACTACCTCATCCTGACAGGGAGTGGTGTCATCGTGTGATAAAGGCAGCCTATAAACTAAGCTAGGGAACCCTCAGGTGGTTCCCAAAAGCAAGGCCCTTTTAACCAGGAGAGAGGGCCATCGGCAAGAATTGACTTCAAATCTGGCATTCTGCTTACATACACCACCATTTTACTAGAGGGATACATTTTGTAATTTCCGCTCTGGATGTACGAGGCACTGGCCCGAATTTTTGTTTGTCCCCAGTTGTCCACTGAACTGAAGGATTTCCTGAGGAAATTCAGTGTCAGCTGTAGGCGGTCCAGAGTCACGTATATTCTGATCTGGTTAGGACCGCAGATATCCTCGGCATTATTTCCTTGCTTTTCCATTCTAGTCCCCGCAAAATAACCGCTAACATTGTATTTGCCTTCCTAAAACGTAAACTGACCGTTCCCCTCCACAGATGCTGCCTGACCTGCAAGAGTTCCTCCAGTTTTTGTTCATTTCTCTGGCTTTCAGTGTCTGCAGTCTTTTGAGAAAAACATCATCCTGGTCAACTTCTAGCGGGTTCTCGTAGGTCTCAACCTGAGTGTCTCTTAGTCTTCAAGTAGGGGTCCATCACCAACTGCTGGGAAGCAGCAGCAAGACATACTAAATGCTGGAGGAACTCAGCAAATTCCTTCAGCGTTTTGTGTGTGTTGCTCAAGATTTCCAGCACCTGCAGAATCCCTTCCATTTGGAAAAAAGTTGTGATCTATAGAATCCACTTAAGTCCTTTAAACCTAGCTACCCCCACTGATGCAAAGTCAAAACCAAGAAACCTTCAGTACACTCAACCAGCTTGGGTTGAGTGAAAAGTATGACTGATACTGTTATGTCTTTCCTAATCTGGATTGTTATTTTATTTCTAATTACTAGATTTCACTGCTTACTTGTGGGTTCGCAGCTGTTGTTGACTGCTCATTATCACATTCTTAAGCAATTAGCTTTCGTCATCAGGTTGGCCATTTTATATTTTTTGTACATTTCATTTAGTGTAGTTAAAAGCACTTGTTAGAAGTTGAAGGAATTTCAATCAATATTTGAATCTGCCTATCATTAGGACCTTGAGAATTTGCGTCTTTTTACACCAGCTCCTTGCGTATGTAATGTGAATATATAATGTGTATGTATGTAAATATTAAAACTGCCTTCAACTATAGCTACGTCAGGACAGGAGTTATCTATCTGTCTAGTTTGAGAAAATGGGGAAAATGAGCGAGGGCAGAACAGGTATTAAACTGAATGCCACAAATCACTGATCCACCTTGTTCACTTCATGTAGGCAAATCCTTCTACAAAATCCACACTGTGGCCCTCTCCCGCTAAGATAGCAATTCTTTTTTTAAAAAAACTTTTATTGAGTTATTAACAACTGTACATCATTGTGTGTGATTGCAGTTAAGTTGCTACATATGTTTATCTGGTGACAGGAACCACAAGAACGGATACCTCATGACTCAATGAGTCGTTTCAGAACTACTATGGTGACCAAGCGTTGTTCACCTCTGCTTTGCTGAGAATGCATTTTTCATTAAGGAAAGCACGACACTATTACAGCTGGGGCGAGGTTCAGAGTTCAATCCCAATGTCATTGTAAGAAGTCTGTACATCCTCCCCATGGAATGTGGTGGGAGTTGGGGTGGGGGGTGATCGGGTGTCCTCCCATCGAAAGGTGTAGTGGGTAGTAGGTTAGCTGGTCATTGTAAACTGTCCCATGATTAGGCTAGGGTAAAATCAGGGGTTTCTGGGCAGCACATCTCGAAGGGTTTGTTCTGTGCTGTATCTCTAAATAAGAAATAAAAGGAAAAGAAAATCCAAACCAAATGCTGCTTTTTTTTTTGAGGGCGAGATGATTTGTGGGCAGAATTTAATCATCAAATCAAGTTGTTAATGCACAGAGGAAATTCAAACCAGAGTGTGGTTAGCCCACAGAATTGGAGAGGGGACAGTCTGGGAATGAGATTGATGAAGTGAGTTTAGAGAGAGCGGAGAAATAAAACTTGAAAGCAGAGAATTTGTTGCTCAATTATTGGTCGTCTATGCACACTTGGCCTGAACGTTGCAGACACGTGTTGGGAGCTGTGCACACTGCAAGTAGTTTGGTGTCCATTATACTGACAGAGCAAGGCCTGTTTCTGTGCTGTAGTTTTTCTATGGTTTCTGCCTTTACAAGCATCATCTCTGAATCAGTTGGGAGCACTTTGTCGATCAGATGGGTCCCAATGCCAAAAATCTGGTGTGGCATCAAACTTATGCCACACTCTCCGAGCTGCTACCTTGCATAGCCGAGACGCAGGCTGAATGGCCTCGAGTCATAGTGCATTACAGCACAGAAACAGGCCCTTCAGCCCATCTAGTCCATGCAAAACCATTACTCTGCCTAGTCCCGTTGACCCACACCTTGAGCAGAGCCCTCCCATTCCCGTAATTACCCAAAATTCTCTCGAATGTTGAGGTTGAACCTCCATCCACCACTTCTGCTGGCAGCTTGTTCCACACTCACACCACCCTCTGAGTGAAGAAGTTTCCCCTTAAGCATTTCACCTTTCACCCTTAACCCATGACCCCTAGTTGTAGTCTCACCTAGCCTCAGCAGAAAAAGCTTGCTTGCATTTACCTATCCATACCCCCCATAATTCTGTCTATCTCTATCAAATCACCCCTCATTTTCTGACACTCAGGAGAGTAGAGTCCCAATCACAATGCCCCCTTTCCATGTCTAATTGAGTTTGTAAAATAATCTCAAAGCTGAGAGAAGCCTCACCTCCGACTGTGTGGGAAAGCACTGCTCTCCTCAGCAGAGATTGGTGGGGGTGGGAGGGAATATACATACTGGGAGAAGGGAAAGGCCATTCAGCCCTTCATATTCAGACTGCAGGTTCAGTTCTATGTTCTCACCTCACCATGGCAACCATCCTCTAATGTAAAGACCCTCCTTGCACTGTCCCAAGGAAGATGTGCAGGGACTCACAATCCTCAAATGTTTTGCCTCACCTATGTCTTACAGGGATAACTCCCTGTTAGCGGAGACTGTTTGTTCTAAATTCTCTCACCAGTTTGGTTCTGGTTGCCTCATTATAGGAAGGATGTGGAAGCTTTAAGAGAGGGTGCAGAAATTTACCAGGGATGCTGCCTGGATTAGGGAGCATGTCTTCTGAGGACAGGTTGAGTGAGCTAGGCTTTTCCCTTTGGAGTGGAGGAGGATGAGAGGTGAACTCAATGCAGGTGTACAAGTTAAGAGGCATGAATCAAATGGACAGCCACAGAAATTTTCCCCAGGGTATAATGACTATTATGAGTGGGCTGCCCCCTGTGCTGGTCGCTAACGATGCATTTCACTGTTTCAATATATATATATAATAAATAACTCGGATTTGGAAGGTGACAGGAGGAAACTATCGGGAGGGGACGTCAGTGGGAAGTATATTTTTACCTGGAGAGTGACGGGTGTGCGGAACGCGCTGCCGGAGGTGGTGGCAGAGACAGATACATTTTGATAGGCACATGGATGAAAAATAAGTGGAGGGCTATGTGGGAAGGAAGGGTTAGATTGATCTTAAGAGTAGGTTAAAAGGTTGACACAGCATGAGCTGAGGGGACTGTATAGTGCTGCACTGTTCTATGCCTTAAGAGGAAGCACCCCCAAATCCCCTCCAAAACAACATGAACTAGATGGGACGAAGGGCCTCTTCGTGTGCTGTACTTCTCGGCGACGACATTATAAACAGTCAAAAGCTCCACTTGTTAAGGGAGAATGATGGATCAGATAGGAGCGGGAAGAGTGGAGAGCAGGGGAAAGAGTGGCCTTTGAGTATTGTGAACAGTTTTGGACCCCTCATCTCAGAAAGGATGTGCGGGCACTGGAGAGAATCATTCTTGAAAGGAATAAAAGGGTTAGCATATGAGGAGTGTTTGATGGCTCTGATCTGTACTTGCTGGAGTTCAGAAGAATGGAGGGAGGAATCTCACTGAAACCCATCAAACATTGAAAGGCCTAGATGGAATGGATGTGGAGAGGATGTTTGCAATGGTGGAGGAGTCTAGGACCAGAGGGCACAGGCTCAGAATACGACATCCCTTTACAACAGAGATGAGGAGGAATTTCTTTAGCCAGAGGGTAGAGAATCTCTGGAATTCGGTGCTACAGACAGCCGAGGAGGGCAAGTAATTGGGTATATTTAAAGCAGAGTTTGATAGGTTCTTGACTAGACAGGGCATCAAAGATTAGGGGAAGAATGGGGACGCGAGGGATAATAAATCAGGCAAGGTGGAATGGCGGAACAGACTCGATGGGCCAAAAATGGTTTAATTCTGCTCCTGTGCCTCGTCCAAATAGCAGTATAATCGGGAGGGCAATATGAACACTGGTTGCTCAGTTCCGATAGGCAGATAGACTCATAGCAACATCACCACCTCAAACCTGACTGCGCTTTGAAACAATATGCTGGTGTCTCCTTTTCATCCGGTTCCACAGAACTCCAAAAGTGGCCTCATCTCACTCTGTGGCGAGCTAGTGCTTTTCCCTTTGGAGTGAAGGAGGATGAGAGCTGACTGGATAGAGGTGCACAAGGTGATGAGAGGCATAGATAGAGTGGACAGCCAGAGACTTTTTCCCAGGGTGGAAACGGTTAACACGAGGGGGCGTAATTTTACGGTGATTGGAGGAAAGCATAGGGGGGTTGTCAGAGGTAAGTTCTTTTCAGAAATACCCTGCCAAGGGTGGTGGTAGAGGCAGACACACTAGGGGCATTAGGAGCTCTTAGACAGGCACATGGATGATAGAAAAATGGAGGACTATGTAGGAGGGAAGTGTTAGATTGATCTTGGAGTAGGTTAAAACACTGCCACAACATAGTGAGCCAAAGGGCCTGTACTATGTTGTAATGTTTGTACACGTATAGACAAGCCGGGCCGAACGGCCTTTTCCTGTGCAGTACAGCTCTCGGATTCAATGAACGCCACTCATAACCAAACATAGAAAGACACACAGTGATACTTTGTGAGACACTATTGTTATGTACTTTACTCTTACAGCTGAAGTGTTAAAAAGTAAAAATAAATCAAGACTTTTTTTTTGCAGGAACTGCAACCACTAGCTATCTGGAATTTGAACATATATACACACATAGAACAGATCAGACTAAAAGCTGACCTGAGACCAATTCAATCACGAAGCAGAGAAACTCGTGTGGGCAGAGGGAATTCTTAAAAAATAAATCTATTCTGAAAAGTCCAAATCCTCCATCACCACCTCCAACGAACTTCCCCGTCAATGGTTCAACGCACACAACGGAGGAACAAAGAGAAACACTCAAGCCTGTTCTACAGCTTCCCTGAGCAGTGTCTTCAACATCACATCAACGTATCGTCCGGTTCAGTTCCCTCGTCAGAATGTTGGCCTTGAAGCAAGAGTGATGACCTTAAATCCATAGGTCGGAAGGTATACTCACAATAAGGCCAACTTTTCCACTTTCCAAGTCCCTTTGGCCATTCCCTCTCAATCTAGAACAACTCTCTTCTAAATTTAAGAACCTTGTTTTTTTTTTATTTTCCTGGGACGCAGTTCAATTCCCTACAGGCTGCACCCCAGAACTTGGTGCCATGTCTCAGGGCACAATGCAGAAGTACCCCCAAAGAGCCGGGCAGAACCCCAACTCCACCCAATATTTACAGCACAGATCACTAGCGAAGCGCCGCTTCACATCGGAGTCCAAAACATCCGTATGCGCCGTGCCGCCCAGTGGCACTTCCCAAGGTACGCCACGGAAAAAGTTCAGAGAAAGGAAGTTCTGGTTGGGCTGCCGGTAAATCTCAAACATCTCCCATTCAAACGGGATACACTCCAAGCCTCCCTCGGCCACAAGGAGAGTCATCAGCTCTGACGTAAAGCAAGCCTCGAATACCCCAAAAGCGAGCTTTGTAAACCAGTTCTCTCGTTAGGTTGACTGTAACATACAATGGATTCCTTCTCTGTATGAAAGGTGTATTTCGAGCCAATCCTGAATGCCGCAATCTAAAGTGCTAACGTGGTTTATCCCCCTTCAGTAGATGACCTCATAGACCGTTGCTTTTTTGTCGCCGGATCCAGTGACGATGTACTTGTCATCAGCCGAGATATCACAACTTAACACAGATGAGGATTCCTTTGACTGGAGGGGGAAGGGCAATAAAAAAAAAAAGCAGAATTTTAGATGAAGTTAGACAAATACCCTACGAGCTTGATTGTTTGGGCAAGGAGTACCTTCCCCTTCACTGTTAAACAGAAACAAATCGTCCCTTCAACCAACCGCCAAAACCTTAATCACTACAGTTTAGCAACTTTCGTCACTGTGTACTAAAATAGACGTTTTTTTTTGTTCTAATTGTGTCCTTTCTATCAGCAGCATGGTGTTTAGAGTAACGCCATTACAACACTAGTGACTAGGGTTCAATTCCTGCCGCCGTCTGTAAGGAATTTGTACATTCGCCGGCTGACTCTGTGGGTTTCCTCTGGGTGCTCCAGTTTCCCCCCACCTTCCAAAGATGTACAGATTAGGGTTAGTGAGCAGTGGGTCTGCTAGGTTGGCATTGGAAACATGGCCACACTTGCAAGCTGCTCCCAGCACATCCTTGGACTGTGCTGGTTGTTGACGCAAATGAAGCATTTCGGTGCATGTTTCGATGTACAGTACTGTGCAAGAGTCTTGGGCACATGCATATAGCTAGACTGCCTAAGATTTTTGCAAGGTACTGTATTTGTCAACATGGAGCAGAGAGCGAGTTTGTAAATCTGGTGGGAGCAAAGGGTTTTGGGAATGGCGAGGGTGGTGCGCTGTGGGACAGGTGACAGCGAAGGAGTACTGGGGCAGGGGTGGAGTGGGTGCAGACACACCCAGCCCTGAGACACCAGGCAAAGTCATTTCATTCCAAAAAAAATTGGTTTATTGATCATTACAAAATGTTTCTCTGGTGCTTCCTGCTCCCTCCCCTCTCCCTTTCCCTTTTTCACATCGTGACACCCCTCTCCCTGCCCCTTTCCCACTCTCAGTCCACAATAGAGACCCATATCAGAATCAGGTTTATCATCACTCACGTCAGGATTTTTTTGTTTGTAGCAGCACAGTGCAATACATAAAATTACTGCAGTACTGTGCAAAAGTCTACCTATATAGACGTGCGCCTACGAATTTTGCACAGCACCATAAATTAAACAAATTTACACAATTTTTGGACGATAAAACCAAAGTCCATTTTAGTGAAAAGTGCTCAATTTGTTCATAGTTCTGAATGCTGTTGCTTGTTTTTATTGTTTGTACGATTTGTGCTTTTCTCTCTCTACACATGGAGTGCTTGTTAGACTTTTTTTTAAAATGGGTTCTTTCAGGATTCATGTTTTGTAGCTGCCTGTAAGGAGATGAATCTCAAGGTTGTATAATTTATACATATTTGCATAATAACTGTACTTTCCACTTTATTTACAATGTAAACATTATGAAAAGTAGTTTAAAGTGTTTACAGTGCAGTGACTGTGGTAATAATAGAGGGGGTTGGGGGATAACTAGAATGGTTATTCAGGTTAACTACCCGGGGGAAAGAAGCTTTTAAGATGGTGTGAATTTTTTGTTTTAGTAGCCCTATAGTGCTTTCCTGAAGGGAGCTTTTGGAAACTAAATATTAATTCAAACTAAAACTTGAGGCAACCGTTAGATGGCAGAAGAGAAAACCTTTGGCAAACTGTCTTTTACCTGGAATATACTGGCACCGTACGGTGTCCTCCAGGCATTCAGTAGGTTGTCCTTACCGGTGCTGACAAACCACTTCCCTAGGGAAAAAAACGTACACACATTCAAAACATTTCCTTCGGAACAAGCAAATGGGCAGATTAGTGATCAATTCACAAAGCTCGCAACAGTATTTCCTGTATCTGGTCACATGGCTTCCAACACCATTAGAGACTAGGCCTCAGGATGTGGAACTCCAGCCATGGGCCCAGAGTGTGACCTATCAATATCCCTTTACAACATTTCTAAATGTCTTTAATTATACATAATTGATATATACAACTTTAAAAAATTAAAACAGATTCATTCAACTTATGTAAATTTTATTTGGCATCAACGGGTAGGGGGGAAACTGTCAATCAGATTCAAGGTATCCAGCTCCTTAGCTCAGTATGTGTACAAGAGGCAAAGCCAGGGCGGAAATAGCTATTATAATTTTAAATGATTAGAGGAAAGTATTGGGGGGGTGGGGGGGAAAATGTCAGAGGTAGGTTTTTGTACACAGAAATGGTCGGTGCGTGTACGCACTCCCGGGGTTGGTGGTAGAGGCTGATACATCAGAGTTATTTAAGGGTATCTTAAATGGATGATGATGTGTGAGCACGTGGCCAAGTGGTTAAGGCATTTGCCTAGTGATCTGAAGGTCGTGAGTTCGAGCCCCAGCTGAGGCAGAGTGTTGTGTCTTTGAGCAAGGCACTTAACCACACAGTGCTCTGCGACGACACTGGTGCCAAGCTGTATGGGTCCTAATGCCCTTCCCTTGGGACAACATTGGTCTTGTGGCGAGGGGAGACTTGTAGCATGGGCAACTGCTGGTCTTCCATACGACCTTGCCCAGGCCTAGCCCTGGAGAGTGAAGACTTTCCAGGCGCAGATCCATGGTCTCGCAAGACTGACGGATGCCTTTAAATGGATGATAGAAAAATGGAGGGCTATGCAGGAGGAAAGGGTTAGACTGATCTTGAAGATCAAGGCTGAAGGGCCTGGGTTGTGCTGTAACGCTCGATGTTATTCCCCCATGGTTTCAGCCATTCACCTGTTCTGATCCCCACTGGCAGTAATGAGAGGCATCTGTCATCAATTCCTCTTTCTGCTCATGCCAAAGTTCCTCCAGAACCAGAACCTTGTGTGGTGTACCAGACCCTAGACCCTGGCACCTCCGCTTTCTTGTGTCTCAACTACCAAGGCCTTTGGAAGTTGCCAGTGGAGGACAAGTTACTCAATTATGAAGAATGTGTACACAATCTATTCAAGTGTCACACAGCGTCCTTGATGAACTTGGGATAGATCAGAGAGGAGGGAGAGCTTGAGGTTTTGTGGAACAAAAGCATCTGCAGATCCACTCACCACAGTAGGCGAACTTGAGCGACAGGACGCAGCTCTCGTGCAGGTGAAGCTGATACTTGTCTGGTTTAGTGTGATGCAACACTTCGACGTTGCTGCTCTCCATTCCCACCGCTAACCACTCCCCCGTGGGGCAGTAACCCAGAGAGAAGATCTGCACAGGAGCAGAAGGCAGTGTTAATTATCAGCTCTCACCCTCTCCCCATCTCCTCCCCTCCCCTCCCCCTCTCCATCCCCCCACTATCTCTCCCCACCTCTCCCTTCCTCTCCTCCTGCTCACTCCCACTCTGTCCTCTTTCTTTCCCCCCACCTCTCCCTCCCTCCTCTACCTGCCCCCAACACTCCTCCTCCTCTCTCTCCCCACCTCTCCCTCCCCCCCAGCTCACCCCCGTCCTCTTTCTCTCCCCCACCTCTCCCTGCCCCAACACTCTTCCTCTTCCCCCCTCCTCCTGCTCACTCCCTTCCTCTCTCTCCCCTCCTCTCCCTCCCCATCTCCCACTCCCCTATCCCCACTCCTAAATCTCTCCTCCTCATTCTCTCTCCTCTTCCCTTTCTCCTTTATTCCTCTCCCTCCCCTTCCTCGTGCTCCCTCCCTCTCCCCCCATTCCCACTCTCCCTCTCTCCCATCAGGAGAACACATTGGAGAAGGTAGAACATACATGGGATCGTAACAATATCAACAGCAAGTTAATCATTGGGATTCATTTCTAAAGTGATGGAATTGAAGGGTAAAATGTATTAAATACTAACAAGTAAGGCAACATTCTTAGGGGGTGGGTGTGGCACAATGAAACATTAACTTCAACTGAAACAGAATTGGAGAGGAAGGGTCAGGCCAAAAGAAACCAAGGACCTGGGTAGGTTAGTGCCATTTCTGGCCGGTCAGCCACTCACCTGTGAGGTAAAGTCGTGTTGCTGAAGTTGCCGTCCTTCCCTTAAATCCCAGGACCTCACAGTGTTATCCAAACCTCCCGTCCATAGTTTAGTGCCATCATGAGAGATATCTATACAACTGGCACCATCCGTGTGCCCTTGGAACTGCCTGCACAAAACCACAAAGCACTTCTTGTTAATGTGACCTGTCAGGATTGGCGACCTATCCCCTCCAGCCCAACTCTCCACACAATGTCTATACACCATTCAATCTGCTTTAGTTATTGTTCCCCCTTGATTCTCCGACCACACGCACAAGACGTGGACTGGGTGTTAACACTCTGAAAGCCTAGAGTCAGATGACCCAGTGTCGGGCCTATCCACGGTGGGTTCCGTTTCTGCTGATGTACTGGACAATGAGATCACAGCCAGTGCCCTACCGGACAAGCACAGTTCTGCTGGACATTAAGCAGGTTCAGTTTTATTTCTCACGCATACGCCGTTTGCGTTAACAACCGATGCAACGCAAGGCAGTGCTGGGGGCGTCCTTCGGGTGTTGCCACGCATACCATGCCCTCAGTGGGGTTCCCAACCTGGGATCCAGGAACCCTTTGGTTAATGGTGTGGCTCCATGGCGTAACAAAGGCTGTGGAATGTCTGATGTAGATAGAAAGGCCACTCTATCTAGGCCTTTCAGTCCTCGATGGGCTTTGATGAGATCTCTCCCCCCAACCCATTACGCTAAACGTTTCTGGTCACCACACTAAAGGAAGAGTGTGGTTAATCTAGAACGGTGCAGAAAAGGTTCACAAGATGTTCAATGTACTGGGGGCCTCGAGTTATAAAGAAAGATGGGATAGGCTGGGACTGTTTTAAACCACAAGACACAGGAACAGAATTAAACCATTCAACCCATCGAGTCTGTTCTGCCATTTCCCCATGGCTAATTTATTATCCTCTCAGCTCTATTTTCCTGCCTTCTTCCATAACGTTTGTACCCCTGGCTAATCAAGAACCTAGCAACCTCCGCTTTAAATACACCCAATGCCTTGGTGCCCACAGCCACCTGCGGCAATGAATTCCCCAGATTCACCACCCTCTGGCTAAAGAAATTCCTCATGTATGTTCTAAATAGGACATCTCTCTCAGCTGAGGCATTGCCCTCTGGTCATAAGGCTCCCCCGATATAAGAAACATCCTCTCCACATCCACTTGTCTAGGCTTTTGAATATTGGATAGGTTTCAATGAGATACCCCCACATTCTTCTAAACTCCAGTGAATACAAGCCAAAACCATCAAATGCTCCTCATGCGTTAACCCTTTCATTTCTAAAATCATTCTCGAGAACCCCCTCTGGACCTTCTCCAATGCCAGCACATCTTCTCTTAAACAATTGGCCCAAATCTGCTCACAACACTCCGAGTGCGGTCTGACCAATGCCTTATAAAGCCTCAGCATCACATCCTTGCTGTTATATTCTAGACTGCTCGAAATGGACGTATTTGCCTTCTTTACTAATGAGTTAACCTGCAAATTAGGGAATCCTGCACAAAGACTCCCAAGCCCCTTTGCAGCTCTGATTTTTGCATTTTGTCCCCATTTAGAAAACCGCCTACGCCTTTATTCCTTCTATCAAACTGCATGACCATACCCTTCCCTGTACTGTATTCCATCTCCATTTCTTTGCCCATTCTCCCAATCTGTCTAGGTCCTTCTGCAGACTGTTTGCTTCCTCAACACTACCAACCCCTCCACCTATCGTCATATTGTCCACAAAGCCCTCAATTCCATCATCCAAGTCATTGACACATATCGTGAAAAGAAGCAGCCCCAACAATGACTAGAACACCATTAGTCACCAGCAGCCCCAACAATGACTAGAACACCACTAGTCACCAGCAGCCCCAACAATGACCCCTGCAGACCACTAGTCACCAGCAGCCCCAACAATGACCCCTGCAGAACACCACTAGTCACCAGCAGCCCCAACAATGACCCCTGCAGACCACCACTAGTCACCAGCAACCCCAACAATGACCCCTGCAGAACACCACTAGTCACCAGCAGCCCCAACAATGACCCCTGCAGAACACCACTAGTCACCAGCAGCCCCAACAATGACCCCTGCAGACCACTAGTCACCAGCAGCCCCAACAATGACCCCTGCAGAACACCACTAGTCACCAGCAGCCCCAACAATGGTGAGAACACCACTAGTCACCAGCAGCCAACCAGAAATGGCCCCCTTTATTCACATTCTTTGCCTCCTGCCAATCAGCCAATCTTCTATCCATGCTAATATCTTTCCTGTACTACCACGGGCTTTTATCTTCTTAATAGAAGAACACAGCACAGGAACAGGTCCTTCAGTCCTCAATATTGTGCCGAACCAGTTAAAAAGCAAATCAAAAACCCCCAAGCACTAATCCCTCCTACGTACAACATGTCCATATCCCTCCATCTTCTTTACATCCTCATGCCCATCCAAATATCTCCTAAAAGCCTCCAATGTATTTCGTCAGACTAACTGGCCTATAATTTCCTTTCCTCTGTTTCACAATGTGTGACATTTCCCCCTAGAACAACGCAGACTGAGAGATGATCTTATCAAGATTTATAAAATTATGAGAGGCACATACATGGCAAATACTGCAGTTTTTCCTCAGAGTAAGGAAGTCAAGTCTAAAATCAGAAGGCATAAGTTTATAAAAAGATTTTTTAAAAAGGCATAAGTTTAAGGTGAGAAGGGAAAGACTTAAAGTGGGCCTGTAGGGCTAGTTTATCCATGGCGGGTATATTGATTAAGTTACAGTGGGAGTGGTGGATCTAGGTACAATTACACCAGGGTGAAGGGTAACGTAGCAGTCAAACAGTTCAATTTCTGCTGCTGTTTCTAAGGAGTTTATACGTTCAACCCGTGACCACATGGGCTTCTTCCAGGTGCTTTGGTCCACTCACATTCTAGTGAGCTGTGGGCATGCCATGTTGGCACTGGAAGTATGGCGACATTTGCGGGCTGCCCCCAGCGCATCCTCGGACTGTGTTGATCATTGACGCAAAACGATACATTTCACTGTACGTTTTAATGTACGGGTGGCACGGGAGTGTAACACTATTTCAGCACAAGCCCGATTCCTGCCACTGTCTGTAAGGAGGTTTAGCACTCTCCCCGTGACTGTATGGGTTTCTCTGTGTGCACCGGTTCCCTCCCAAAGTCCAAAGACGTACTAATTGGCATTTGTTCACATGGGTGTAATGGGGTTTGCTGGGCTGGAAGGGCCTGTTAACAGTTCTGGATCTCTAAATAAATAAAACTAATTTATCTTCACAACGTTGAAGAGAAATGTGTTTGGACAAGTCCTTGGATAGAGAAGTGTTAGAGGGATATGGGCCAAACATTGGCAAATGGGACTAGTTTACATTGAAAGGCCTGTTTCTGTTCTGTACAACTTTATGAGTCTATGAATTATTTACAAGGCAAACAGCTAAGGCCACTTTTGTTCTCATCTAAAATGATGTTGAAGAAACATAGACCCTGAGATCCATTAGAATATGGGTGGAGGACCAAGTTCTGAGCAACATCAGCTGGAAGAACAGGCCCTGGCTTCGCAGAATAATGAAGAGACAGCTCAGCGCGCAGCCTCACCTGACCAGCGTCTGATTGTGCAGATCCCACACGGCTATGTTCCCGTCACTACAGCAGGAGAAACAGACTTTAGCGTCAGGGCTGATAGCCAGCGCGTAGCAGGCCGGCGCGGAGGATGTGAGCTCGGCCTTGATCCGTGGTGTGGGTGAGGCCAGGTCCCATATCGTGAGCGTGCTCGCCTCCCCTCCGACGATCAGCGTACGTCCATCGGGGAGAAGCTTGCAGGAACGGATGTAGTTATCCCGGTTCTGTTAAGCGGGGAGAAGGAAAAATGGTGGTAAATGTGACGTTAAGACAAGGTATAAATTTTGATAACCTTCTACAGCTGCACAGTGGATTGTATCATGGCCTAGTATGGAAACATCAATACCCAGGAATGGAAAAGGCTACGGAGGGAGATGGATACAGTCCAGTTCCCCACCATTGAGCACAGCTACAAGGACGCTGCCACAAGAGAGCAGCATCCATCATTGAGGTCCCTCATCTTCCAGTCTACGCCTCTTCTCACTGTTGCCATCGGGAAGGAGGTACAGGAGCCTTGGGTCCCACACCACCAGGTTCAGGAACTGTAATTGCCCTTCAACCATCAGGCTTCCTGAACCAGAGTGAATAACTTCATTCATCTCAACACCAAACAGATTCCACAACCTACAGACTCACTTTCAGGGACTCCACAACTCACTTTCTCAGTATTAATTAATTAGCAGAATTTGTATTCTTTCGCACATTGGTTGTTTGTCAGTCTTCATATATGTCTAGCTTTTCATAAATTTTATTGTATGTCTTCATTTTCCTATGAATGCCTGCAAGAAAGTTAATCTTAAGGTAGGATACGGTGACATGCGTACTTTGAGAATAAGTTTACTGGTTCTTTTTTTACTTTTTTGGAAAAAATTAGCATAATTAAATGGGGTCTGACAGGATAATGGGGGCATTCATATCGTTGACCTTTCAAGGTGGAAGACCCACTCCAATGACTGGCTGCATCAGGGCATGGTACGGAAACACCGAGCTCCAGGCGGACACTATTCAGAGAATACATGCTGTGAATAGTGCCGTCTTTCACCGAGACATCCAGTTCAAAAGACAATGAGCAGCAACCGTTTTCTTCCCTGTACCCAAGGGTCAAAATCACCAAGCAGCAGCGAATTGCCACTGAGGTCCCCCTGAGGGTCTGCCCCCAAACGCCAACCATTCCTTTCCCTCCGCAGATGCTGCCTGACAGGCTGAGTTCTTCTACAGAGAACCTTGATTGTTGCTGCAGGCAAATTACTGGCTGTTTCCCACAGTTACACCAGTGAGCACCCTTCAGCCAGTACAAAACTCCGTGGGGATGTGAAAGAAACTACAAAAAACATTAACTCCTAAGGCCATGTAACTTCTAATTGAAGAAGTATTCAATGGCCCGTCATTGGGACCGATGGGCACAGTCTCCAAGTACAACAACACCCCTTTAGAACAGAAATGAGGAGGAATTTCTTCAGTGAGGTGGTGGTGAACCTGTGGACTCCATTGCACAGACTGCTGTGGAGGCCAAGTCATTGGGTGTATTTCAGGCGGAGGCCGATAGGTCCTTGATTAGTCAGGGTGTCAAAGGCTACCCGGGTGCCAGGGTGGAGTTACGTCTCTACTAAAGGAGGCTCCTTCCCTCTACTAGCCTGCAGGTCGCCCTTAGGCAAGGTGTAGCACTTGCTTAGCCCCCCCCCCACCCAAATCAGGATCACGTGAAGCAGCTGGTGCACATTACAAGTCCTGGTTAAGCAACAGACAATCTCTGAAGAGTACTGATAATGGCTGGGGGGGGGGGTCACCCATCTTGTAAAGACACTGCCCATTTATCACACCATTCTCTGTAAACTCTAGCGACTGTTGCGTGTGAAAAATCACAGGAGAACAGCAGTTTCTGAGATACTCAAACCACCCTGCCTGGCACCAACAGTCATTCCACGGTCAAAGTCACTTTGATCACATTTCTTCCCCATTCTGATGTTTGGTCTGAGCCTTTTGACCATGTCTACATGCTTTTATGCATTGAGATGCTGCCACATGATTGGCTGATTTTGCATTAACGAGGTACCCAGGTGTACCCAATAAGGAGACCACTAAGTATAATTTCACCTTAAATTGAGGGGAAATCAATAAATACCTTTATGGTGGTTCAATGTGATATTTTAAGCAAAGACATGTATCCCCCTTCACCCCACCCACGTTCAGACCAGATACATCACAGCATTCCACTGGCACCCAGCCAGTTGCTCCTTCAGGCCCCACTTACTAGGCAGTCTAACTGGGAGACGGGACTCTTGCTGCCGGGTTGGCTGATGTCCCAGATCTTCACGCAGCCCTTGCCGCCGGTGTAGACGTGCCTGGTGGGGTTGCTGATAGTGACAGCGCACACCACCTCGCCGTGATTCAAGGTGTTGATCTGCCGAGCGTGCCGGGGGATCCCAGAGCCGATCAGTGCATCCGGCGGGAAGGGCACCGGCTGCATCTGTCCGTCTGCGCTGACGTGGAAGGAATACGCACTGGCGGGGGGGGGGTGGAGAGAGAGGGAGAGAAAAGTCAAATAGACTGTGAGAAGGTTCTGGGAAGGAGGGCAGTTCCCTCACATAGCAATCTCAGTGAGTAAACAGTTAGACTGCAGATGCTGGAATCTGGAGCCACTCACAACCTTCTGGCAGAACTCAGTGGGTCAGACAGCGTCTTGTTGAAGCAGCACTTACTGATGGTGGGGAGGGTTGAGCTTGTGGTGTATTTGGCAGAGTCCAGTACCCTCTGCTGCTCCTTACGTTCCCGCATCTTTGAATCGCAGGACCGACCACGACACAAGTCAGGGTATCAATGTAATAATCACGACCACAAGGAGGTCTGCAGATGCCGAAAACCCAGAGCAGCACACGCACTGAATTCTGGAGTAACTCAGCAGCTCAGGTAGCATCTATGGAAAGGAATAAACAGTCGACGTTTCAGGCCAAGACACTTCTTCAGGACGAAGATGAAGACCTGAAGAAGGGTCTCGACCCAAAACGTTGACTGTTTACTCTTTTCCACAGATGCGACCTAGCCTGCTGAGTTCCTCCAGTGTTTTGTGTGCGTTGCATATCATGTAATAATGTACACCTCCTCCCCTATGCCCAAGATCTCCCAGTGGAAGCTATACTTTAATACCCAAAACAACTCGTGGGGAACATTATTCGGGCTGATTTTACCAGCTCCAATGGGAGGTTTATAGTTACATCCATCCTCAGTAAAGACACAATATTAATCCCATCACCAGCTCTCCCACGGCCATGTTGCTTAGAGATTGTATGTGGTCATTCATTAACCACTAGACTAAATATCGCTGTGATGATTGTACGTTCTAGTATCAATTGTTTGGCGACAATAAAGTATAAAGACAGGGTGTGCAGCCCTACTGCCCACGCAGGTCCCCTGCAGTTTATCTGGCTACCTGCACTGAACTTTCTCTGTAAGTGTAACACTATATTCTGCATGCTGTGTTTTCCTCAAAGTTTCAGGAAAAGTCTCTCATTTGTACAATCTGCCTGTCTATCTATCTAGCTAGCTCTTTACCTATTTATTGAGAATCCTACAGAAAGTGTTGGATACAGCTCAGTCCATGAAGGCAAAGCCCTCTCCACCACTGAGCACATCTACAAGGCGCACTGCCACGAGGAAGCAGCGTCCATCATCAAAGACCACAACCACCCAGGCCACACTCTCTTATTGGGCAGGAGGTACAGAGTCCTTCAGTCCCACACCTACCAGGTTCAGGAACAGTTATTACCTCACAACCATCAGGCTCCTGAACCAACGTGGATAACTTCGCTCAACTAATTTGATTGTATGACCCACAAAGTCACTTTCAAGGACACTTTACAGATCAGTTCTCAGCAGCGTTTGTTATATTTGCACAATTGTGTCTTCATCTGCATGTTGGATGTTTGCCTGTCTTTCTTTAATTTTTTTTAAATTTTAAAGTTTTTCATAAATTCTGTTGTATTTCTTTTTTATTACCTCAAGTGTCTACAAGACAATGAATCTCAGAGTAGTATATGATGACAAATACATACATAGAACATAGAAATCTACAGCACATTACAGACCCTTCGGCCCACAATGTTGTACCGACCATGTAACCTACTCTAGAAACTGCCTACAATTTCCCTATCGCACAGCCCTCTATTTTTCTAAACTCCATGTACCTGTCTAAGAGGCTCTTAAAAGACCCCATTGTATCCACCTGTACCATCGTCGCTGGCAGTTCATTCCATACACCCACCACTCTCTGTGTGAAAAACTTACCCCTGATATCCCCCTTGTACCTACTTCCAAGCACCTTAAAACTATGCCCCCTCATGTTAGCCATTTCAGCCCTGGGAAAAAGCCTCTGGCTATCCACATGATCAATGTCTCAACCTCTTATACACCTCTATCAGGTCACCCCTCATCTTCCACCACTCCAAGGAGAAAAGGCCAAGTTTACTCAGTCTACACTCATAAGGCATGCTCTCCAATCCAAGCAACAACTTTGATAATAAATTTACTTTGAATATTGTATATTTTATTCTTTTCTCTTGCTTGCATGAATATTATTGTTTATTTTATTGTTTATTATAGATCAGAGAACTTATAACAAATTTTAAAGTTTTCCATAAATTCTGTTGCATTTCTTTTTTATTACCCCAAGTGTCTGCAAGACAATGAATCTTAGGGTAGTATGTTGTGCCAATCCTTTATCGTCGTTAGGTCGCATCTGGAATTTCCAGTTGGCAGACGATTTCCCTCCACGCCGCTCTGTCCCGACACTTGTCCACAACATCCCTAGTCTTGTCCAGCTTGGCCCAATCCTTGAGGTTACCCAGCCATGTTGTTCTTTGCCTTCCTCTTCCTTTCTTTCCCTCCACCCTTCCATACAGCAAGTCCGACAAGATATCATCTCTTCAGGTAACGTGTCCACAATAAGCAACTTTTAACTTCATAATCTTCTCCAGCAGTATCCGTGGTCTATCAACTTCGGACAAAACCCTCTCATTTGAAACTTCCTCTACCCAGCTGATCTTCAACATTCGTTGATAGCACCACATTTCAAAAGCATTAATTCGTTTCATGTCATCCTTCTTCAGGGTCCATGTTCCTGCTCCATACCTCAGTACTGACCACACCTAACACTCGAGGAAACGGATTCTACTTTGGGTGTCTACCTTCCGATTGCATAGTAGATTTTTTAGCTTCATGAACTGGGTCTTAGCCATACCTATTCTCCTGATCTCAACTTCACGTCTCCTGTCATCTGTCAGACAACTGCCAAGATATTCAAACTTTTGCACCTGTTCAATGTCTTGTCCATTCACTTGTAACGATACCGTCATGAATGAGTCTTTAGTGTTTGTTTTGCTTACCACCATCGATTTTGTTTTCTTAGGGTTGATTTTTAGTCCGTAGTCAAGGCTTTTCTCATTCACTTTACTCAGCGTAATTTGAAGTTCACATTCGCTATCAGCTAACAACACGGTGTCGTCCGCATACCTGACGTTATCCACCTTCCGGCCTCCGATTGGAATACCTGTCTCCTGATGGTCGCATTCCCGAAAAATCCATTCTCCGTAGAGGTTGAACAAATCCAGCAACCTTACGCCTCACTTAATACATGCCCATGGTGGTAGCTCATTTTCTGCCCTGACCACCGGTTTCTGTTTCCAATACAAGTTCCTTATTATCTACACATTCTCCCATCCCAGATCGTACTTGTTCAGCACCTCTATTACTTTCTCGTGTCTTACTTTATCAAAAGCCTTTTCATGGTCAATAAAGCATAAGTAGATGGTCTTTTGTGCCTCAATGCATCTCTCCATGATGTTTCTCATTGCAAATATTCCTTCCCTTGTTCCTGAGCCTTTACGAAAACCAAACTGTGTTTCTCCAATTTCATCGCTGATAGTACCTTTCATTCTGCCGAACACTATTTTCAACAGTAGCTCGAAGCAGTGAGACATTATGCTTATCGTCCTGTGTTCGTTACATTTTATTGTCCTTGGCTTTTTTGGTAAGGTGATAAATACTGATTTGAGAAAGTCCTTCGGAAGATTTCCTGTCATATATCTGTTGTTTAATATCGCTAAAAGGTTCATTTTTCCCTTCGGACCAAGTGGTTTCAGAATTTCAGTGGAAATCTTATCTTCACTGGCCACCTTTCTGACTTTTAGACTCCAAATCACACTTTCCATCTCCGACATCAATATCTAAGGTTGATTAGTCATTTGATTTAATTCTGGTAAATCCTCAATCCTGCTATCTTCAAATAATTCCGTGATGTACTCAACCCATCTGTCCATAATCTCTGCTTTTTCATAGCATGGATTACCACTACTGTCTTCGATACACCCAGCTGATGCCACGGTCCTCTTTAATTTCATCGTATCCTTTGTCTTTTGGTGAAAGCATCTATAATCATAACCTCCATTCATACTGCTCAATTTCTTTGCACTGCTCATTCATTCATTGCCAACCCTTTAACTTGCTCTAAATCAGTTGGTAATTTAGCATCAGGCCCAGCACAGATATGATGGGCCAAATGGCTTTTCTCCTGTCCTGTTCCATGATCTGGAGCAACCCACACAAAATGCTGGAGGAACTCAGCAGGTCAGGCAGCATCTATGGAGACGAACAAGCAGCTGACGTTTCGGGCTGAGACCATTCTTCGAGTACATTTCATAGCTAACACTAGCGACTGAGGGTAAACAGCCCTTACCCTGGTCTGGCAACTGCTCTGTAGATGACCAAAAGAAACACCAGAGCATCTCAGCACATCACAGAAACCAGCTTTCTCTCCATGGACTATGTCTATAATTCTCACTGCCTCAGTAAAGCCACCAGCATTATCAAAGACACCTCTTCTTCGCGCCTCCCCCACATTGGGCGGAAGATACAAAAGCCTAAAAGCAGGTACAAACAAGCTTAAAGACAGCTTCTACCTCACTGTAATAAGATTATTAAATGGTTCCCTAGTACTACAGGATGGACTCTTGACCTCACAATCTACCTCATTATGATCTTGCATTTTATTGATTACCTGCTCTGCCCTTTCTCTGTAGCTGTTACACTTTATTCTGCATTGTTATTGTTTTACCTTGTTCTACCGCGATGCACTGTGTGATGACCTGAGCTGTAATAACTATTACACACTTATAAACACTTTTCATCCAAATGACGTACGGTAGTTCAAGTGCTTTACAATGGGATAAAAGTACAAATATGAAAGATAAAATAAAAAAATAAAAATAAAAATGTAAATTAAAAGACAAAGATTTACAAGGACATTTCCAGGTCTAGAGGATCTGAGTTATAAGGAAAAATTGAATAGGTTAGGACTTTATTCCTTGGAACGTAGAAGATTGAGAGGAGATTTGATAGAGGTATAGATATGGTAAATGCAGGCAGGCTTTTTCCACTGAGGTTGGGTGGGACTACAACCAGAGGTCATGGGTGAAGGGTGAAAGGTGAAATGTTTTAAGGGGAACATGTAGGGAAACTTCTTCACTCAGGGGGTTAAGAGAATGTGGAACAAGCTACCAGTGCAAGTGGCGCATGTGAGCTCGATTTCAACATTTAGGCAAAGTTTGGATAGGTACATGGATGACAGGGGTATGGAGGGCTATGGTCCTGGTGCAGGCTGATGGGAGTGGCCAGTTTAAATTGTTTAGCACAGACAAGATGGGCCAAAGGGCCTGTTTCTGAGCTGCACCTTTCTATTTCTTTATGTTAGTTATGTAGAGGCTACATAAATTGATTTTAAACTGGTGTTTAACAGTGTCAACTGAGTCTGCATCCCTTAGAGTTTTAGATATTGAATTCCAAGTTTAGAAGCGCAGCTCAAAAAAGCTGACCTGCCAATTCTCTTTTGAGGGAGATTGCTTAAATTTAAGAGACGGATGGAAGAAGACCTGACAGCTGAAGCAAGATTATAAAGCTTGCTCCTCTCCCAGAGCACTGAGAGCTTTAAAAACAAGTAACAGAACGTTAAAATCAATTCTCAAGGATACAGGAAGCCAAAGCAGAGTAGCTAGTACCAGTGATACGTTCCCTCAGCCTGGTTTTGGTTAAAAGCCTAGTGGTGGTGTACTGAATGAGTTAAAGTTTGTCAGTAGATTGCCAATAGAAACCACATTGCAGTAATTCTAGTCTATGCAACGCAAAGGCATATGTTAGTTTTCCAGCATCATGACATGCCAGAAACAAATGTACCTTTGCAAATTTCTTAAGTGCAGAAATGCTGTTCTGGGCCACCTCCTCTACGGGGGACTTAAAATTCAAATCTGAATCGAGAATAACACCCAAGCTAGTTCCTGCTCATCTTACATGGGGAGCCAAGTTCCCAAGTTTATCTCTTTTGGCTTTGGGATCAAAAAACTATTTCAGTTTTACCTTCATTTAGTTTTAGGAAATTATTGCTCAACCATCTGTTCATTGCAGCCAAACCAGAAGTCAGAGAAGATAGGGTGTTATCATCGTCAGGCTCAACTGAGATATACAATCGTGTATCATTAGTTTTACTGAGGAATTCAAGTATACGCTCTCTAATGATGTTTCCCAAGGGGAGCATGTACAAGGAGAAGAGTAGGGGACCAAGACAGCATCCCTGAGCAACACCAAAAGGTGTACTGTATCTCTTAGAAAACTGGTCTCCAAGACACACGAAAAATTCTCTCCAAGATATACAGAGGAAACCAAATCAGGGAACTACCAGAGAGCCAACCCAGCTCTCAAGGCAATCTAGGAGAACATTTTGGTCAATTGTGTCGAAGGCAGCACTTAGTTCAAGAAGAATTAGAACTGAGACTCTGTTGGTATCAGTACTGAGCCCAAGTTTGCTGACAATTTTGATAAGGGCTGTCTCTGTGTTAAGACCTGACTGAAACTTTTCCAGAATAGTGTTCTGGCTCAGAAAGTTGGCTGAAAATGACTTTCTGAAGAATCTGTCCAGGAAGGGAAGATCTGATCTCGGCCTGTAGTTAGCTGGTACTGCGCGATCAAGATTTGGCTTTTTAAGTCGGGGCTTGACAGCTGTAGTTTCGAAGGCATCTGGAAAGAGTCCAGTATGAAGGGAAAAATGTTAACAATTTTCCTAACAGAATTGAAAACACTATCAAGAATCCTTATGAAGTGTGGTGGGGACCGGGTCAAGACAGCGAGTAGAGGGTTTACTTTTTGTTACAATCAGAAATACTTGTAAATGTTGACATGGCTGCTGTCTTTTTACGAGACTGGCATGCTTGACTGAGGGCATTATAGGTTGGAGCAGGGTTCGACAGTCAGTTTATAGCTCAGAAGAGTATTCTTGAATCGCTAGTATTCGCTGTAATGGAAAAATAGGCTCATCTTGCAGAGTGTATAGCAGCATTAAAGGAGACTAGTTTTTCCTGGAAAATATTATGATGGACTTGTACTCCAGTTTTCCTGTGTGAACAGCATGCCTAACTCGGCACATGTGACAATAATAAAACAACTCCAGTCACCTCCCCACCCTCCTCCCAGGGTCTGACAGATCTCCAGCTGTTCAGTGTGTGGTTGAGGAATTAGCAGATGGTAGAGAGCATGGATTGGGACTTACGGCTTTCCTCCTGGGATCGAGGCCATGCCCGCGGACAGTCCAGGTGCCCGCATGTGGGAGTGGGGGTCGAAGCCGACCTGGTGGAGGGGAAGGGAGAGAAGGGTTGAGTTTACAGTTCACGGCAAGAACAGAGCCAGAAGCCGCGTGTTAATTCAAACGATAAATTGGTAAGAAGAAAGGTATAGGTTACGTACACCGCCAAAGCTCACCATGGGGGATCGATAGGCGGCTGCGTTAATCTGCGGTGAGATGTGCAGGCTGGAGTAAGGGCCCGGACTGGTCAGCGCGCCGTTCATGTCGTGGTGGGGCATCATCGCGAAAGGTGCGTACGAGCTGGCCAGCGAGATTGGCGCACGGAGGGCAGGTGCTGGAAACAAAAAGACACAGGACTAGTTGGTTGAAGTGGAACGACAGAGATGATTATTACAGCGCAAATGCCACTTTCAATGCAGGAATCTCTACCCCACTGCTATACGACTATGGAACGCTGTCCTTGTATTATAAGGCCTCACAATCCACCTTGCTATGGCCCAGCACCTTATTGTCCGCCTGCACTGCATGTAGAGGAAGGCTTCAGCAGTGAAGGGTCCCCGCTCACTTTGCATTCCGTGCCACTGGACCCTGATCACTGACCCCTGACCCCGATCTGTCAGGGGCAGAGTGGTGGCTGCCCGTGCATCAGCCTCCTCACGTTAAACAAAGTCACACCCAGGCATTCCCCATTAAGGGAATAACCTTTCAGGACAGGGGTTCCCAATCTTTTATTTGCCATGGACACCCCACCATTAACCGAGGGGTCTGTGGGCCCCAGGATGGGAACCCCCTGCCTCAGGAGGACATCAAACTCGACTCGAGTGATTGCACTACTACTCTCACTGCGGGAATGTCGAGGTTACCAGCTCACCAAACTACTTCCTTTACCCCAAACACCAAGGGGAGCAGGGATCATAAAACAAATTAAAAGTCATCTGAGGAAGAAACTTCAAGTGTTATCTGATCCTCTCTCCGCGGGTGCCGCCCGACCTGCAAGGTGTTTCCAGCATTTTCAGCCTTTATTTTAAGATTTCCAATGTCTGTTGTTTTGCTTTATGTTCACTTACTCAGAGAACAGATCAGTTGGGCCAAGCTGCCTCTATCGTTGAAATTTGAATATTTAAAAGAAGATGCAGTGCTATTTCTGCACTATCAGTACTATAAAATACTATAACCACTTTCCGTCCACTTGTGGGGAAGACAAAGTCTCGGTCTAATGTTCAAAGGCTGCCAACAGTGCAACTTCTCCACAATGTGCAAACGGGTAGAACTTGTGTGCTGTCAACGGGACAATACTCCTGGAGGGGAAAACATGCCATCTCCCCAAGCCAGAGACAACTCTTGAGAACAGACAGAAGGAATAGAGTCAGTAAGCCATTCGGCCCGTCATACCTGCCCTGCCATTTAGTGAGATGTCAGATCTCTTATCACAGTGCCATTTCCCAGGTCCCCAGTTCCATCAATACTGAGAAATTTATTAACCTTTTCCCCATTAAACACATGACAAAGCTTCTATGACCATTCTGGGTAAAGAATCTGAATCTGATATTGTAACAAGGCCACTTGGCCCATCACATCCATGTTGGCCCAAGAGGAGTAATCACATCAGTTCTATTGTCCCCTCTCCCAGTTTCCCTGTACCCTTTGCAATGTATTCATTCCCACTCTCACATCCATCAACACCTCTCTGATTGCTCTAAATTTCAAGATCAAAGTTCACAAAGTATACATACAGCATTCAACCTTGAGATTCATCTTCTTGCAGACAGCCACAAAACAAGGAACCGTCATAGAACCCACACGAGAACATCGAACGTGCGGGAAAAAAAGAACAAATCGTGCAAGCAGCAAAAAGCGAACAAATAACACACAAAGCATTAAACCGTAGAGCCCACAGCCACCGAGTCAGTCCGTTCAGCACGGCCACAGATTCAGTTCCGCGCTGAAGCAAACGATCAAATCACGCAAACAGTAAGGCGCGTCCAACACTGAGAGCATTAAGCATCCGAACACAGCTGAAAGTGAGTCTGAGGTGATTGAACCTTCCAGCGAGGGAGCTTTGCACCTCCCACTTGCAGCAGCGAGAGGGCAACCAATCAAACGCAGGCCGACGGCGCTGAACACACATTCATTTTCCACGCTCGTCCTCGTCATGTTCCACCATTAGGAATCGACGCAGTCTACGCTCCCAGCAATGGACATAGCTGCGCTCCACACGAATCCCCCAGGAGTCCACAGAAATGCCAGATCATTCAGTCAGCCCAAATAAGACATTCTTAAGAGGGAAATTACAAGCTGCAATTGATCCCAGTTCAGAAAGGAGTATATTTAGAGACGCAGAAGAGTATCCAGCAGTTTTGTAAGCTGTCTGCAAGATGTCACAGTTGGTCGCTAGGGCCATCTTGCCGGAAGTTAACTCAAGAGCCGATATTGTACGGGAGAGTAACGGTTACCGGAATGCTGATACGCACCCAGCAAACTGCATTCAACCCCCATCGCTGTCTGTAAGGAGTCTGCACGTTTGTCTCGTGACCATGTGTGTTTCCTTTGGGTGCTCTGGTTTCCTCCCCAATTCCAAAGGCCAACAGATGAGAGTTGGTGAGTTGTGGACATGTGACACTGGTGCTGGAAACGTAGCGACACTTGCGGGCTGCCTCCGTTGGCCGTTGATGCAAACAATACATTTCACTGCATGCTTTGATGCACATGTGACAAAGTTAATGTTTGTCTTTAAAGGCAAAAAAGAATGGATTAAGCTACCACCTCCTCGCTCCTGGGTGGTGGGAGAAACCAGAGCTACTGGAGGGGACACACCAAGAACAGAGGGACTGAACAATTATCCCCACAAGCAGTACCCATGATCAGGTCTGAACCCCGGGTCACTGGAACTGTGAGATGGCAGCACAAGCTGCTGAACACCATCTCATTTCAGTAGTTTATCTATCATTAGGAGATTCAGTATGTTACCAAAGATTCTCCCAAATTTCTACCGATGTACTGTGGAAAGCATTCTAATTGGTTGCATCACCAAATGGTATGAGAGGGGCCACTGCACAGGACTGGAAAAATCTACAGAAAGTTGGAAACTCAGCCAGCTTCATCACAGGCACTAGCCTCTCCACCATCAGGAACATCGGGAGGAGAAGATGGCGGCGCGACGCAGCGCGTGCAGCTATCCGGTGAAATGATATCGTATTTGTAAGTAGGACGCCGTGCACAATTCTGATCTGATGAAGACAGACGTGAGAAGCAGAGGAACATCTGGAGAAATTTCTGAAATGCCTGGTTCGCTGCTGTTGTTACTGTACGATCAAGAATCTCCAGAGGGAAGGCCCCAAAATCCCCGGCTTTGCCTGCTGCTGGCGACCGAGGCTGAGGTCAAAGCGTTCGGCAGAGATGGTGCTCGGTACTCTGTGTCGGAGGGCTGATCGGAGCTCGAAGTTTTTGGACGACTCAGAGTCGGACTGTGGTCGGGCATGGACGGGAGAGTTTTCTTCCTTCTCCCGTCTGCGTGAGATGTGGGACTTTCGAGAGACTTTGAACTTTCTTACTGTGCTATGGCCTGTTCTTCATCAAGTTATGCTATTGTTGCACTGTTGTAACTATATGTTATAATTATGTGTTTTTTGTTAGTTTTTTCAGTCTTGGTCTGTCCTGTGTTTTTGTGATATCACACCGGAGGAATATTGTATAATTTCTTAATGCATGCATTACTAAATGACAATAAAAGAGGACTGCGTAATCTCATAATCTAATCTTCAATAAGCAATGCCTCAAATAGGCGGCATTCATCATTAAGGTCCCCCATCACCCTGGACATGCCCTCTCTTCATTGCTACCATCAGGGACGAGGCACAGGAGCCTGAAGACACACACTCAATGTTTTAGGAACAGCTTCTTCTCCCCTGCTGTCAGATTTCTGAACGGTCCATGAACACTACCTCACTATTCTGCTCTCTCTATGCTTGGCTTATTTAGTTTTGCTATATAATCTTTACTGTGAGTAAAATAATTGTTGTATGTACTGCACTGTACTGCTGTTGCAAAACAACAAACTTCACAATAACTGTCAGTGTTAATAAACAATCACACATTGAATATGGTTCCGGGTCGCTGGCTGGGGCTTCCGCAGGTGAACAGAAAGGTGCAGCGCGGTTACCTAACGAGTCGATGCCGGGGGGCTTTCCCGTGATTGTTCGCAGGCCTGGGGTGGAGCTGGTGCCCGGAGTAGGAGCCTCGTTGCGTGGGGTTGGCGTATTGGACTTCAGGCCGGGGGTCGACGACTTGTCGTTCTGCAAAACAACGGAGGAATGAGGGAAGCATGGAAGAACCCAAATATTCAGTGAAACACACAGACCTTTCCATAAGACCCTAAGATAATAGGAGCAGAATTAGGCCATTTGGCCCATCGAGTCTGCTCTGCCATTTCATCATGGCTGATCCAATTTTCCTCTCGGCCCCAATCTCCAGCCTTTTCCCCGTATCCCTTCATGCCCCGACCAATCAGGTATCTATCAACCTCTGCCTTAAATATTCATATAAGACTTGGCCTCCACAGCTGCCTGCCTGTGAAAATGAAATCCACAGATTCATCACTCTCTGGCTAAAGAACTTCCTCCTCATCTCTGTTCTAAAAGGACACCCCTCTATTCAGAAGCTGTGTCCTCTGGTCTTAGACTCTCCCACCACAGGAAACATCCTCTCCACAACCAATCTATCAACGCTTTTCACCATTCGATACGTTTCAGTGAGGTTACCATTCATTCTCCTAAATCCCAGTGAATACAAGCCCAGAGCCATCAAACATATAACAATCCTAAAATTATTTTCATGAACCTCCTTTGAACCCTATCCAGTTTCAGCACATCCTTTCTAAGATAAGGGGCCCAAAACTGCTCACAATACTCCGTGAGGCCTCGCCAGTGCTTTCAGAAAGTCTCAACATGACATCCTTGCCTTTAAATTCTAATCCTCTTGAAATGAATGCTAACATCGCATTTGGCTTCCTCACCAGACTCAACCTGCAAATTAACCTTTAGGGAATCCCGCACAAGGATTCCCAAGTTTGCACCTCAGATTTTGTGTGTTTTCTCTCCACTTTGAAAATAGTAAACACTTTCCAGTACTGACGAAGGGTTTCGGCCAGAAACGTCCACTGTTTATTCCTCTCCATAAATGCTGCCTAGCCTGCTGTTGCAATATACTTATTTATTTTTCAATTTAGAGCAATTTTATGCCTTAAACTGTGCCCCTGCTGCAAAACAATTTTCAGAATATAGATCAGTAAAAACAAGGCTCATAATTATCACCTGTTACTCATTTAAACTCCAGAGATTAACACCCAATTTTGCTGACCTCGCCCTCGACAATAGTTCCTTTCTTCCTGGGATCTACTTAGCAAAGCCTCTCTGAGCTGCTTCTAATGCAAGCAAACCCTTCTTAACAAGCCTAATTCTTCACACAGCTCCAGGTGTAGACCACAGCTGCAGCAACACTGACGCTCGTTCCTCTTTGCCGTGAAGCCTCCACTTGCCTTTCCAACTGTTCGTTCCACGTTACCCTTTGGTGTTCGGGGTAGGTAGAGGAGCAGGGCAACTCCCCCAGGGAGGCTCTGAAGCCCAGGTGTGAAAGGATAAAGCTTGGGCGTGGGACTAGAAGAGCTGTCCCTTAAAAACCGAGGGCTACAGAAAGGCCAACAGAAGCTCCAAATGCCTCCTCCCTGGGAGAGGACCTCTGACGAAGGGCTATGCCTTGGGACAACCTGAAAGACTGGCCCAGGACAGGGGACTTTGGTATGCTGCAGAATTTTTAAAAAATTTTATTTTGCGATACAGTGCAGAGTAGGACCTTCCGAGCCACACTGTCCCAGCACACCGCCCCCCCCCCACCCCGGCACACCTGATTAATCCACAATGACCAATTAACCTACCCTGTACATCTTTGGACTGTGGGAGGAAACCAGAGCACCCGAAGAAAACCCACGGATGCTACAGGAAGGGCGTACAGAGGATGCCGGCATTGAACGGCGGACTGCAGACCACCTCGAAGCTGTATTAGCCTCGCACTGACCACTACACTACCGTAAAAGTGATGTGCTTAAGGGGAGAAACAGATCATGGAGTCATAGAAAGTACAGCACAGGAACAGTCCCTTCAGCCCATCTACTCTGTGCTGAACCATTCAAACTCCCATTGACCTGCACTGGGGCCCCTACCATCCATGTACCTATCCAAACTTCTCTTAAACGTTGAAATCGAGCTCGCATGCACCATTTGTGCTGGCAGCTCGTTCCACACTTTCACCCTCCTCTGGATGAAGAGGTTTCCCCCTCATGTTCCCCTTAATCGTCCACAGTTCCCCTGAAGCAGATCGTTACTCACGTGGCCCATCTCCTTTGTCTTCGACGACGGCGTGCTGCTGGATGAAGCCACAGAGGCGGGACTGTTGGGTGCATCCTTCTTCATGCCACGGGCCTTGTCCAGGCCGTTCTCACGGGGAGAGTGGACAGGGCTGACCCGAGGCGTGGCCGGATCCTGGATGTTTGAAAACCGAGAGTCAAAACGTGGTGGCAGAGGGAGGTAAAGCACAGGCCTCCGCATGCCCACTTTTCTGGTTGATTGTGGCCCCTGGCCAGCATTCAACATCACAGAAACTCGCCCTTGTCCCCATTCACAACGGGCCTCCAGGACCAGAGCAGGTTCAAACCAGCTGGTGGCCAGTCGCAGATGGCTATGAACCATTTTCCTTCCCACGAACACCCCCCAACCCCACTTCCCATGGCAGACACTGACAGACCCCACCCCAGAGAGAGTGGGTGGGTGGGGGGTTCACGTGCATCATCAGTCCACGAGCCCTCCTCACACCTCACCGGCTGGTCCGCTCAGGACTATAGAAGTTACAGTGATGACCACCACTTCCATCTCTCCCCGGCAGGGTGGTAAGCAAGGTACAGGCGACCAGGTTTACAGACACAGGGGGGTGCAACTCACTACCCTCATTACCCGGGGAACCCGGCCATTGTTGGTCATGTGGCAAGGACAGTGGGTAAACTCGTGGACGAGGAAGGGAGGGGCAAACAGAAAATTAAGATTTGCAGGTGTTGCAAATTGTGAATTGCTGATAAAATCGCTCTAGTTTCCCCAATGGATCAGAAAACAGGAATTTTATTTATTTTTTTCACTGATGGAGTGTGGGCTTTGGCTGGCATAGCTAAATTTTAAAGTTTGCCACTAGTGACCCTCATGATTTTTTAAAAATTTATTGAGATTCAACATGGAGTAGATTCTGCGGCCTTTCAAACTGCACCATCCAGCAACCCCCCCCCATTTACAATGACCACCCAGCAACCCCCCCATTTACAATCACCCAGCAAATCCCCATTTACAATGACCACCCAGCAAACCCCCCCCTATTTACTATGACCACCCAGCAACTGCACCCCATTTACCCCATTTACAATGAGCAATTAACAAATGACCAAATGGTATGTCTCTGGACTGTGGGAGGAAACCGGAACACTGATGGGAAACCCACGCAGTCACGAGGAGAACATACAAACTCCTTACAGACAGTGATAGGGATTGAACCTGGCGCTGTAATGGCGTTATGCTAACTGCGACATGACTACGCCACCCTTTGGGTTTAATCCGTGGCTCTGAGTTAACAAAATCCCCTCTGACAATGACAGACCCCCACCCCCCCCCCAACACAGCACTTGCCTGGCAGCCTCGTTCCTGAATTGTGGGAGCCTTTTGCACATCCGGAGTAGGTCTCGGGGCTGGGGAAGGTGGTAGTGACTTGGGATGGATGGGAAAGTTAGGCTCCAGAGATCTGAGGTCAGCAAAGACTGGGATCAGTCACTGATCTCAACCGAAACCTCCTTCACAAGGTGGGTCTAAATGCCAACAGCTGGCCAACCCCTCGCCCCCACAGAAATTAAAACCCAGGACTCTGGGAGGAATGGCAAAGTACCCCATCTCACCTCGTTGGAAACATCGACAACCAAATCATCACTCTTATCGCCATCACTGTCCTAGAAAGGAGAGGAGTAGTCAGAGGCCTTTTCAACCAATGGACATCTTATCCAACAGAGCAAACTGTCTCGTGACGGGGCCAAGGGCATAATGTATCACTGCAGGAAGGGGCTGGTGTCCAGACTGTTCACCGCTGTACTGTTGGCAATACATTAGCCGACTTGCGTGCACTGTCCCATAACAGTGACCCACTGAGGTTTAAAGACGGACACAGTGAAACCGGGGGTGGGGGGGGGGGGATTAGGGTCACTGTACTCCTGGTGACAACATAGTGCGCCCACAACTTACCCTACTCCATATATTTTGGGAATGTGGGAGGAAACAGGAGCACCTGGAGCCCATGGGGCCATGGGGGGAACGTACAAACTCCTTACACACACAGCGGCGGGAATCGAACTCTGATGGGTGATCGCTGATTGCGCTGTACGGCAATTGCGCTAACCACTACACTAGAACGCCACCCTGTAACCTGCAAAGTTACACTTCTGACAGCTTGGCACTCCGAGGTTTGGAGTGAGAGCGCCCATCTGGAATATTGGGTTCAATCAACTAGAGGGCTCAGAACTCTGGACCCTCGACTGCCAACCCACCCAGCCGAGAGGCCGTTACCCACCAAGGGCACGACCGGTGGCTGAAGGATTTCAAGTCGGCTTTTTAATTAGTTCATAGCACGTTACATCAGCTAGTCTCCCTTCCAGGACACAATGAGCCAAAGCGATACAAGGGAGCAGGGCTTACATATCTGTTCATTGAGTCCTTCTCTTCAACCTTTCGCTTCTTTGCATCCAGGTAGTCCGAGGAACTCCTGTTGTTTCTTTCATTTGGCCGTAGGCTGTCCGAAGGCGAGACCGAGTTATTCTGCGAGGAAAGAGGGCCAGGTGAGGAAGGTGCTCATGGTACAGTCAGCTGCTTCATGGCTCCAGGCACCTTAAGTGATACTTTATAAACCCCAAGGTATTCTGCAGAAGCTGAAAACTCAGAGCAACGCACGCAACCTTTTGGAGGAACTCAGCAAGTCAGGCAGCTTCTGTGGAGAAGAGTAAACAGTCGACATTTCGGGCCCAGACCCTTCATCAGGACTGCAAAGGAAGGGGGTAGAAGAGAAGAGAAGGGGAAGGAAGACAAGCCAGTTCTTTACCTCTTCCACCAATCCCCTTCCAGCTTCTCATTTTGTCCCCCTCCCCCACCTTCCCCCTCACCTGGTCTCACCTATTACCTGCCAGGTTGTACTCCCCCCCCCCACCTTATTCTGGTTTCATTCCCCTTCCTTTCCAGCCCCGGTGAAGGGTCTCAGCCCGAAATATTGACTGTTTATTCCCCTCCATGGATGCTGCCTGACCTGCTGAGTTCCTCCAGCATTTTGTGACAGTTGCTAAGAAACTTTATTCTGCATTTTGTTATTGTTTTCTCTTGTACGACCTCAACACAACAGACCATACAGAAATTACCTGTACGGACAGCGTACAGAACCTTGCTTTTCACTGTACGTCGATACACATGACGATAATAAGCCAATTTATTTATTATTTAGAGACACAACACAGTGACAGGCCCTTCTGGCCCAACGAACCCACACTGCCCAATTACACCCATGTGACCCATACATGTTTGAGGGTGGGAGGAAACCAGGGTACCTAGAGGAAACCCACATGGTCATGGAGAGAACATAAAAACATGCGAATTTGGTCTTTAGCCAGAGAATGGTGAAATTGTGGAATTCCTTTCAGGTAGCCGTGGAGGCCAAGTCTTTATCTATATTTAAGGCAGAGGTTGATAGATTCTTGATTGGTCAGGGCATAAAGGGATACGGGGAGAAAACAGGAGATTGGGGCTGAGAGGGAAAATGGATCAGCTGTGATAAAATGGAGGAGCAGACTCGATGGGCCAAATGGCCTAATTCTGCTCCTATACCTTAAGGTCTTGTGGGCACGTGGCCAAGTGGTTAAGGCATTGGACTAGCGACCTGAAGGTCATGAGTTCGAGCCCCAGCAGAGGCAATGTGTTGTGTCTTGAGCAAGGCACTTAATCACACATTGCTCTGCGACGACACTGGTGCCAAGCTGTATGGGTCCTAATGCCCTTCCCTTGGACAACATCAGTGTCGTGGAGAGGGGAGACTTGTAGCATGGGCAACTGCTGGTCTTCCATACAACCTTGCCCAGGCCTGCGCCCTGGAGAGTGAAGACTTTCCAGGTGCAGATCCATGGTCTCGCAAGACTAACGGATGCCTTTTTTTTTTACCTTAAGGTCTTATGGTCAAGAGTTTCAGTTATGCTTCAGACCAAATATCAGAATGGGGCAGAAACGTGATCTGAGTGACTGTGATTGTGGAGTTATAGACGATGGCGGGATATGAACCTGGTTTGCTGGCGCTGGAACAGCATTATGCTAGCCGCTACGGTACTGTGTCGCCCGGCAATTTACCTATGGTTCAGCCCCTAGCTCTGGTTACGCCAACTCCGATTCCAAGTCCCACTGGAATCTGTCAACCAGAGGTGAGGTGCAGGGGAGAAACGAGTGCACTAGAAGCCGTGAACTGCAGGTCATGTTGGTATGAGGTTGGTATTCTACACTGCCGTCACAGAGAGCATCTTCACACACTATACAAAAATTACAGTGAACTGTCAGGTCAGCAGAGAAGATCACTGGCTGCAGTCTACCATCACTGCAGGACTTGTGTGTGTCCAGGACAAAGACGCAGACAGGAACAATCATTGCAGACACTACCCACCCTCCAAACGGCCTTTTCCAAAACCTCCTTCTGGAAAGCACCTTAGGGCTATTAAAATAAAAAACTTCACACCATCTTAAAAGGTTATTCCCCTGGTGGTTAATCTGGTCAATCATTCTAGTTAGCCCCCATCCCCGTCTATTACCCCCACCACTGCTGTGTAAACACTTTAAACTATTTTTTTATAATGCTGTTTACACTGTAAATGCATGCTAAGATTTTTGCTTTATACACATTTTATTCCACGTCTGTCCTTTAAAATCTTACTTCATTTTTAATGCAATTTTTTATACTTGTTGAATGATGTTGCAGCTCGCTCTAATACACCATAGTAAGACCCCAACACGTGTAAATATACACCCAGTGGCCACTTGTTAGAGACGCCTGTACACTTGCTTGTTAAAGCAAATATCCAATCAGCCAATCACGTGGAAGTAACACAAATGCATAAAAGCATGCAGACGTGGTCAAGAGGTCCAGTTGTTTCTCAGACCAAATATCAGAATGGGGAAGAAATATAATCTAAGTGACTTTGACCGTGGAATGATCATTGGTGCCAGACGGGGTGGTTTGAGTGTCTCAGAAACTGCTGATTTCCTGGGATTTTCAAGCACCAGTCTCCCGACTTTACAGAGCATGGTGTGAGAAACAAAAAACATCCAGTGAGTGGCAGTTCTGTGGGTGTGGGCAAAAGCACCTTGTTAATGAGAGAGGTCAGAGGAGAATGGCCAGACTGGTTCAAGCTGACAGAAAGGCGACAGTAACTCAAATAACCACACGTTACAACAGTGGAGTGCAGAAGAGCATTTTTGAATGCATAACACGCCGAAACTTGTTCTGGGCTACAGCAGCGAAGACCACGAAGATACACTTAGTGGCCACTTTGTGTATTTAAATAAGCTCCTGAGAAAGTCGACAGAAAGTGGTGAATTGGACAGCAGTGAACTCCAAGTACAATATACCCTTGCTGAAATGAGAAAGACTTTCCACTTAGTACTGCTCCACCCCCACTCCCCCCGTTGTAAATGGCCAGCGATGGAAAAAAAAAGCATCAAACTGCTAACCACGTCCAACACAAGAGCCCTTCTCAAAGCAATTCAGCTCTTAACCAAGAGTCAGGCCAAGATGTGAAGATGCGACGGCCCTTCAGAGCTGAACTCTTCAATTAAAACCAGAGGGGAGAGGGCAAAGGTGGGAGAGGGGAGGAGATGCAGAGAGCAACATGACACGGCCTCCATTCATGCCTCCCCTGAAAGCAGCTCCGGCAACTCCACAAAGGAGGAGACTCCAGCCTGGGGCTGAACACAGGCCAACAGCGTGCAAATCAGTCAGTGCTTTACAGGGAACACGAGCCTGTTTCTTCCCAGACCGCCGCAGGCACGGAATCAGAGGCTTGGAGGGGAGCTGATGAAAGATTCTCTCAACAAGAACCACTGCTGAAGGCGGAAAAGCGTGCAAAGAATTTGGCAGTGGTGTGAGGGAGTTAAAGGGGTGGGAGAGAGGGAGAGAGGGAGAGAGGGAGAGAGGGAGAGAGGGAGAGAGGGAGAGAGGGAGAGAGGGAGAGAGGGAGAGAGGGAGAGAGGGAGAGAGGGAGAGAGGGAGAGAGGGAGAGAGGGAGAGAGGGAGAGAGGGAGAGAGGGAGAGAGGGAGAGAGGGAAATAAAGGCAGGGGAAGGGGAACAAAAGATATAGATGTGGGGGACAAGGGAGGTAAAGGGGAGGAGTGAGAGAGAAAGTGGCGTGGGTGTGAGGGGGGAACAAGTGAGGTTAAAGTAGGGTAGGAGGAGCAGAAGATATAGATGGGGAGCGAGGGGAAGATAATGTACGGAGCAAGGGAGGTAAAGATGGAGGGAGTGAAAGTGAGGGGGAGAGCAACAGGGGTAAAGTTCAGTGGCAGCGAGAGGGGTAACGGGGTGGAGTGAGAGTGATATAAATGTGAGGGGGATAAGGAGGTAAGGGGAGAGTGTGAGAGAGATAGAGGGGTTGGAGTGGGTGGGAAAAAAAATCGTCTTCGCCTGCAGACCCCAGAAAGTCACATCCTGACGTACCAAGCAGAAATAATAGTGGTGTTCTTCTGGACAACTTAAACCTGGCGTGGAAGGGCTCTGATAGGGGCTGTCCTCTCTTTTTAGTGCCAACTGAGCCAAATGGAATCTTTCTTCCCAGTCAGTGAAGCTGAGAATACCGGAGTGTTATGTCAAGCGTCGAGGGGAATCGATCATTCAGCCTCCCCCCGGGCACACGGCCAACTCACTAAATAGTACTGATGGACTCTTCAAGACATTTTTTTTTTCCATTTTTATGAATGAATGAAACCGTGCGTGGCCTTTTACCGAGGTTTTCCCTTAAACTCTCTTTTAAAAACTCCCTGAAAATAATCTTGCGACTAAAACAGACTTTGCTTTCAAGTAGTGTGCAGTCGCTGTTCTGAAGGGTTGCTTGTTTCGTTCTGCCCTTCCTAGAGCCTCCCCCCCTCCCTTCCCCATGTCCCCTCGCAATGATCTGCAGCTTGGGGCTTTGTCCACAGTGACATGAGGAAATCAATATGAAGCCAGGACACAGCTGACTAGAATGCGAACCTCCCGCCAACGTCCCTCAGAAAATCCACACAAAGGCACTGCCCCCAGCCCCAAGCAGACAATAGCCAAAATCCTCTCACGCTGACACAACCTTTGTACCAGAGAAAGAGGGAGGGAAGGAGAACGAGGGAGGGAGAAAAGGAAAGATAACAGGCCGAAAGCGTATACATTAACGACTTCTTTCCAGAAAGCAGTTTCCAATTCCCATAAGCAAGTGAGAAAAGAAGGATACCTCAAGATGTTTACCTATCGAATACTGAAAGGCCTAGCTAGAGTAGATGTAGAGAGGAATGGAGAGTCGAGGACCAGAGGGCACAGCCTCAGAATAGAAGGACATCCCTTTGGAACAGAGATAAGGAGGAATTTCTTGCCACAGACGGCTGTGGAGGCCAAGTCATTGGATATATTTAAAGCAGTTGATAGGTTCTTGATTAGTCGGGAAGTCAAAGGTTACAGGGAGAAGGCAAGACAATCTCAGCATGTATATTGTATATTGTCTGACATTAAATGTACCTTTGAAACCTCTGAATGGGGTTGAGAAGTAGATAAGCCATGATAATTCATCACAGAGCAGACTTGATGGGCCGAATGGCCTAATTCTGCTGCTATGTTTTACGGTCTTAAATCTGGACACTGCTCTTTAAGGTAAAACAGCAGACAGATTCGCAGACCCTTTCCTCACAGAGGGTTAAAATGGCTGCAGATCTGGTAGCTGTTCCATTCCACTGATTCATTCGGTGCTCCACTTCAGTAACTAGAGGGAACCTCCATTATCACCGGCCCTTTGTCACGTCCACGTCCACCCACCACCTCCATGTTGCGTGCAATGTTCTCCGAAGTGGTTGGCTATTGGAGGGATCTCAGGTGGCTGTAGAAACCTATCTGGGATCCACATGATGGGATGGGTTCCCTTAAGGGAGAACGCCTGTGCGGGACTTTGATTAATGCGGGGAGGCTGATGGTCGGGCAGCCACCACCCGGTCCAGTGGCACAGAACGCAAGGTGCCTGGGGACCCTTCACTGTGGCAGCCTCCTTCACTGCCAGTTTGATGTGTCATCATCTTCTGCCAGCCCCACTGTTGAGGACCTGTCGAGAACCTCAGCCTTGACCTAGAGAGGCCCCCATCCACGAGCTAAGTGTCAGGTGACTAAACTCCAAGATGGCATCACTCTTGGTATCTCAGAAACTCACAAGCCTCTCCACTATGAAAAGATAATGATCCTCAAAGTTATCACATGTACAGTGAAAAGCATCTTTTGTGTTAAGACCATAAGATATAAGAGCAGAATTAGGCCATTTGGCCCATCGAGTTAACAACCAACACGACCTAATGAAGTACTGGGGGCCAGCCTCCAAGTGTCACCACACATTCTGGTGCCAACATAGCACATCTGCAATGTTCAGCGAAACAACACAGGAAGTAAGAACAAGGTTCTTCCCACCCTCCCTCCCTCTTACCGTTATCACCCCTCCCCTGGATCCACCCATCATCTGCCTTCCACCGTTTTATCCCGGCTACCTCCCCTCAGTCTTAATAAGTGGTCCAGATGAAAGGCCTCGAGTCGTCAACAGTCCACCTTGCTCCACTCCCAATGGGAGACCATGTGCTCCACGCAACAGTCCGGTGTACAGCCCCTCCCCGCCAATCCACCCACCTCCTAAATCACTCACACCACAGCAGCAGGTGAAACGTGGGCACCACTGAAGAACGATCTTCATTCCAAGTCCCTAAGTGAACACAGGGGCTTGGTGGACCATCTCAGGGGCAAGGACGATCATATATCTGGATTCACAAGCAGACTGCAACAGGCAGGGGCGTCACACTTCCTCTCCCTGTTTGGACGGACTGGAACCTCATAATAACCCAGAAACGGCACATACTGAGACACGAGAGGTTCGACAGGTTCTGGATATCTGGAGCAACACACACACACACACACACACACACACACACACACACACACACAAAGTACTGGAGGAACTCACATCCTTCAATCACCTCTACGACAGCCCCTGCACTGGATCTGTAACTGACTACACAGCTTAATCTCATGGATGGAAAGAAAATAGAGGATCATGTGGGAGGGAGGGGTTCGACTAGTCTTGGAATAGGTGAAAGAGTTCAGCACAACATTGTGGGCCGAAGGGCCGGCATTGTTCTCTTGCAGTTGTCCAGTTCTGGCCTCTGTCATCCCCAATTTACATTGACAGCCACACCCCAAGACCTGAAGCCCCCCAGTGACACCGCTTCCCCTCGATGCTTTCCTGCATCAAAACCCAACCCTTTGCCCGAGCTGCTGAGCCAAATCCAATTGGCCAGATGTCAAGTTTCAGGGTTACATGGCACAGACGTCTCCTTCAGCCTGGTAATCCATGACAACCGTCCACACACATCAAACCCATTATGATTCTTCCCACATTCCCATTAACTCTTAGCAGATTCTACCACTAGGGGGAAATTTAGAGCAGCCAATTGACCGACCATTTAGGAGGGGGAACAGCTTCACTCAGAGGGCAGAGTGAATGTGGAACGAAATGCCAGCGGAGTGGTGAATTCAGGCTTGTCTGTAACATTCTTAAGAAGTTTGGATAAGTACACGGACGGGAGGGGTATGGAGGGCTGTGGTCCACGTGCAGGTCAATGGGACTAAGCAGAATGACAGTTCAGCATGGACTAGATGGGCCGAAGTGCCTGTTTCTGAGCTGTAGTGCCATAAGACTCTGAAGACCCAAAGGCTCAACGGTGCACATCTTTGGGGTTTGGAAAGAAACCAGAACCACGAGAAAGACGTGGTCACAAGGAGAGCTTGCAGACTCCACACGGACAGCATCCGAGATCAGGACTGAGGCCTCTGCACTCGAGCAATCTCTCTCTCTGTCGATGGTGAGCAAGACTCTACATTTCTTGAGTCAGGGGAACTGGAATAAACAATACTACAGATTGCATCATCGAAACAGCAAGCTGGTGGTGAGAGAGAGAGAGAGAGAGAGAGATTGATTGATTGATTGATTGTCTGAGACAATAACTTTACTCTTGATCATGGTCTCTGGGGCCTTTGCTATTGCTTGCATGGTGTGTGATGGAGAGAGGGGTTTGATGCTGTTGCTGAAGCAAGTGGGAGGGGAGGAGGAGGGTCGATGCTTTTGCTGGGGTTTGTGCATGGGGGGGGGAGGCTTTAGGTTCTAACCTTTTCTGTCATTCATTCTTCGGGGTTTTTTTCCCCTCTGTTTCATGGATGTCAGTGAAGAGCAAGGATTTCAGGTTGTACACTGTATACATTCTCTGATATTAAACTGAACCTTTGAACCCAGGTTATTAACATTGCTGGGTATAGCACGGTGTTTTGTACATAAAAAAATACACCTTTTTATATTAAAGATGAAATGTAAATGTGAAGTGTTGGTGAGGCAGTCAGGCCAAGGGGGAAAAAAAGCATCAACAATCATCGAAAGAAAATATCTCCCCAGGAGTTAAATGTCCACATCACACAGAAATAATGTGGGCCAAAAGCACAGTGTGAACTGCCTCTGGATAATAGCAATGTCTGATCAAGGATAAAATGGCTTCTTAATCACAGGGGGGATTTTCACTCCTTCAGACTTGACTGCATGCATTCACAGAACTCAGTCACTCGAAACACAAACTCGCACAGGCTGTACGAGCCAGCTGAATGCTTTAAACCTCTCTAATAAATGGCCCAGGCAGCCAGCAAATGAGCAGACGAGTATAATTCGCCGCTTGTATTCATGGGTTAGGCTGAAGACAGGGAATAAGCAAATCTTTGGCCGGTGCTGTCAGTGGGTGGATGGGTTGGGGGGGTGTATTTTCTCTGAGGGAATGAAGGAAGAACTTATCTCCATGTCTGTAACTTCCAATAAGGCAGCCTTAGAGGCACAAAGGGGTGAGATAATTGGGAGTCAAGGCAGTGAGGAGGGGAAGGAGAGTGTAAAAGCACCAAAAGTTGACATAGGAAAGCCAGAGCCATTTCATTTGATTCCTGGCTCCTCCACACGTTAAACACTGGAATCTCATTCATTGGCTTACACTCGTTCTTAAACAGAAGCTTCAAAGGCCGAGATAGAGTTGACATGGAGATGATGTTTCATACAGTGGGAGAACCTACAAGCAGAGGGGACAGCCTCAGAATAGAAGGACGTCCTTTTTAGAAAAGAGATGAGGAGAAATTTCTTTAGCCAGTGGGTGGTGAATCTGTGGAATTCATCGCCACAGACGGCTGTGGAAGTCAAGTCCTTGGGTATACTTAAAGTGGAGGTTGCTAGGTTACTGACGTAATGAGGGTGCCAAAGGTTACTGGGAGAAAGCAGGAGAATGGGTTTGAGAGGGGTAATAAGTCAGCCATGACTGAATGGTGGAGAAGACTCGATGGGCTGAATGGCCTAATTCTGTTCTTGGGTCTTATGGTTTCAATCCAGGAGAAAAGCTCTCGAGGAAACTGCACCAAAACCTTCTCCAAAGCAATGGATTCTGCTCAATAACTCACAGGTACATCCCTCCCCACCATCGGTAGTATCAACAGGAGGCTTCGAAGGCAACATCCAAAGATCCCCACCACATGGGCCACGCCGTCTTCTCACAGCTCCCATCGGGCAGGAGGTACAGAAGCCTGAAGTCTCACTCCACTAGGTTCAACAACAGCTACTCCCCTTCAACCAGCACCACCCTAACCACTAGTTTTAGCCACACTAGGACTACTCTGATAATGCAATGAAACAGGCCTTTTTTCTGGTTCTGTTCGTGTTTTCTTGTAAAAGTTGTGTATCGTTTATGTTTAACTTATGTTTTCCTTGTGAAATCTGCTTATCTGATATGATGCTGCCGTAAGTAAGCTTTTATTGGTAGCCGTGCATACGTGGCCTTGTGTATACGATGATAGTACTAACTTAGCACTGAAAGTGTTTTGGGCAGCTGCTCTGTAAACAGAGGTGATGTGAGGTGAATGGGAGATAGAACACAGAAGAGTACAGCACAGAATCAGGCCATTCGGCCCACAATGTTGTGCCGAACCAGCAAGTCAAAAACACCCAAACACAGATCCCTCCTACGAACATAACGTCCATATCCCTCCATTCTCCCTACATCCATGTGCCTATCCCAAATGTCTCTTAAAAGCCTCTAATGTATTTGCCTCTACCACCGTACCAGGCAGCGCATTACTGCTCTCCGAGTAACACGTGGGAAGGGTCAGCTCAAGGTCTCCATTAGGTGGCTCAAATTGCAGACAGGTCTGACCAAAAGAGATAACTCCATCTACTGCTCCCTACAATAGTGGCCTGACCTCCTGAACGTAAGCTCATTCGTTCCCCCTGTCCTTTGCCTTTTCACTCAATTAAAGGTCCCTGCGTTATCCTTAGCCCAGACAGGTCCACGGTAAAATGTAGAGATCCCAGACAAAGGCAATAGAGTCCAACGAGCCACGGTTTTCGGTGCTACATACAAGCCTGCGCGTTTGGTCTCCACGGGCAGGGCGCTATTTCCATGAAAGAGCATCTGTAGCAATTCATAAAGGCACTCAGCAATGTATGACTCGTTCTGGTAAAACCACCCAAAAGTTGTGGAGGAAGGGAAATGTGGAAGTTGTATAGGACTCGGTCTATGTCAATCTCAATCACCACAACACTCTTATGCTATTAAGAAAGCTTCAACAATCCCCAAAAAGTACCCCAATTCCATCCAAATCACAATAATTTAGGAATAGCTTCTTCTCCTTCACCATCAGATTTCTGAACGCTATTTTGCCCTTTGTAAAATACATTCTTACTGCAACTTAGAGTAACATTTTATGTCTCGCATTGTACAGCTGCTGCAAAACAACGATCATGACATACGTTTGTGATAATAAACCCGATTCTGAGATTTTGTCCCATGACATTCATGGAACAGCTACGAAGTAGACATGCAGTTGGATCCTGGACTTTGAGATACAGTGAATAAATTCTACAGAGTTAGACCGTAAAGCATTTGATAAGTATGTGTGGTATTTTTCTGGTGACAAGGGCTTTATAGGTGGAAGGAGACCCAGGAAAGGGAGTTCTGGGAACAGTGAAGACCGTGCCAATCATGACAGGACTGGAAGTGATTCGACACTTACCACACCGGAGTCCCTCTCTACGAGATCAATTCAACAAGGCAGGAGTTGCAGTGTAGCAGTCAGACATCGGCGGGAGAGAAGAGGGGGAAAAAATTCACAGTTAGAATTGTCAAGGAAAATAAAATGTTTCAGGCAACTTCTGCGATGGGGTTAAAGTTGCCGTTTCCAATCGATGTTCACAGTCTGCACCACATGACCTGTCAATCCTGCCATTGGCTCATCTTTCAAATGAACTGGCATCTCTCAGCCAATCAGATAATGAAGGCTGTTATCCCATTAGATGATTATTCATGGGCAGGGAGAATAGTCTTGCACCCTTCTACAACTTCTATTTCTTAAAATGAACATGAACTGAATGTGAAGCTTTCTTTCCTATGTTTTCATTCTCAAAGTATTTTCCAGAGTAATTTATAATTCCTAGAAACGTCATGGCTGTGGAAACCCACAATAACACACAAAATGCTGGAGGAACTCAGCTAGCCAGGCGGCGTCTACGGAGAGGAATAAATAGTCAACATCTATCTCGTTATGTCTATCTTGCACTTTATCAGGGCTGGAAAGGAAGGGGGAAGAAGACAGAATAAGAAGGTGGGGGAGGGGAGGGAAGACAAGCTGGCAGGTGACAGGTGAGACCAGGTGAGGGGGAAGGTAGGTGGATGGGGGAGGGGAGGTGAAAAGGGCTGAAGAAGGAATCTGATGGGAGAGGAGAGTGGACCATGGGAGAAAGGGAAGGAGGAGGGGCTCCAGAGGGAGGTGATGGGCAGGAGAGGAGAAGGGAAAGGGCGAGAGTGGAGTCAGAATGGGAATGGAAAAAGAGTGGGTGGGGGGGATCCTCCAGCATTGTGTGTGTGTTGCTCTGTAACTGGAGAATCTTCTGTTTATGGCAGCCCACAATCTAGTTGAAGGTTAACTAGTCCTGACTCCTCATCCCCCTGTAATGTGCAATTGATTCGTGCACACCACCGGCTTCTACCCCACTGTTGTCAGACCCTTGAACAGACCTCCTATTCAATAAGATGGACCCTGGCCTCACAATCTACCTCGTTACGATCTTGCGCTTCACAATTGGCCTGCAATGCACTTTTCCAGCAGCTTTTACACGGTACTCTGCATTGTTAGTAGTTTACCTTTCTTTACCTCAATGCACTGGGTAATGATCTGACCTGTATGAACAGTACACAAGACAGACTTTTTACTGTATATCTGCCAATAATAAACCCATACCGTGGGGCGACAAGGTTAGAACAACACTTTTAGTAGCAGCGATCCAGATTCAATTCCTGCTGCTGCCTGTAAGGAGTTTGGACGTTCTCCCCGTGACTGTCTGGGTTTCCTCCCACAGTCCAAAGACATGCTGGTTGGTAGGTCAATTGATCATTATAAGTTGTCCTGTGATCAGGCTGGGGTTAAATCGGGGGTTGCCGAGCGGCACAACTCAACGAGCCAGAAGAACCTGTTCTCAATAAATTAAATAAAACTCGGAAACAAAAGCCAATTTATTCCCACTGCCCGGCTCCTCCAGAATAACCAGCAAACCAAAACCTCCTCTAGTTCAAGTTCAACTGTCTTGTCTCTGTTGCTCCCCCCACAGCAGCCACGGTGATTGTCGACAGCCAGTAAGCTTAGTTAGACGCCAGGGCTCCACACTTTAAAGATTAACAATCAGCTCTGTCACGTGTTCATCAAAACGCACAATGAAATGTGTCATTTGAATCAGAGTCCAAGGACGTGCTGGGGGCAGCCCACAAGCGACACCGTGCTCCCGGTGCCAACACAACTCACTAACCCCAATGTGTACGTCTTGTGGACTGTGGGAGGAAACCAGAGCACCCGGAGGAAACTCACCTAGTCACGGGGAGAACGCACAAACTCCTTACAGACAGCAGGTCTGGCTACATCTACGGAGAGGAATGCTTTGGGCCAAGATCCTTCATCAGGACACTGGCTCGTTATTCCTCTCCGTAGATGCTGCCTGACCTGCTGAGTTCCTCCAGCACCATCTGCAAGATCTCTTGGGTTTATCCTCACAGGCAATGGCAGGAAATGGGCTTCGAATGCCGGCCCTGTAATCGCTACCGCCCGACACCAAGTCTCTTGCCCTCGTCAGCTGGACCGCACACACACACCCCTCGCCCTTTGGCCCGAGGGGCTCCTCACCTCGATGGTCCAGTTCGTGGTGATTCTTCTCGTCCTTCACCGACAGCTGAGCCTGGCTGCCCAGGGCGCTGGAGAGAGCCAGGAGTCCGGAGGTGCTCCCGGTGACGGGGGGGATTCCAGGAGGCTGAAGTCCGGAGGGGTGGGGAGGCATTTGGACGGGAGCGTGAGTGTGGGAGAGGTGCTGAGCCTGGAGCTGCTGCTGCTGCGGAGAAACCAATGTGACATGTGATGGAATGAAAGTCGAAGGAGAAAAAAAAAATTGGGAAAGAAAATCACGGTAAAGGCAAAGCCATAAGAGCGATGGAGGTGAGAGGAGGGAGGGAGGGAGAGAGAGAACAGGAAAACCGTGAGAAACTTGCAGTGGGCCATTAATGCAGACAGAAACTCGCAGTGGTGCCCTGCTAGAGAAGAGCAAAAATTCCAGAAGGAAAGGTTAATTATTCTGATCAGAATCAAAGATCAACCTTAGAGTTGTATTGCAACAGAGATAGTTCACACCAACACACGACACTGAAGGTTTAGGCTCCGTCTCAGCCTCTGGCTGAGGGTGGCAGCTCCCCTAAGTATTGAGATGCCATCTTTCCAAAGGGGACGGGACGGGACAGTGGAGGGAGGGGAAATGGGCAGAAGTCATAGTGGAGTCCAGCTAGCTCTGCCTACTGCACAGTGATCAGGACCGAGAACATTGGCTTTCCCCTCACCCTACCACCCACCAATCTCCAAAGGCCTTTGGGGTGCAGCACCTTTCTTCCAAGGCCCTGTAATCCAAGGAACAGGACAAACTGACCCCCAACCCAAAGGTCATGAGAAACTTCCTAGCTCCTACCCCAGACCCACTATCACCAGCTTGGCGCAATACTGATCTTAAACTAAGTTCAGGCATGCACTCAGCAGAGAGATGTCTCGGGGGAGAAAAGGGGAAAAGAAAAGGCTTGCTGAGCAGACATTTCAATGATAGAGGTTCTAATAAATCAGAGGTTCAGCCCACACGTCCTGATTTAACCCTAACGGGTTGTGCCCGTGCACCAGCAGGAATAGCATGGATGGTAAGGTTTCCCACTGGGACTACTGTGGATATTCAAGAACAGATTTTGCGATCTACAGCTTGGCTAATGTAGGCGGCAGTGAACACTCAGAATTCCGAGCCCAGTAGGGGATTCGCTGGCAAAGCACCGGGCGTGAACTACCTCAGAGAGCGCGGACAGTGATGGAATACAGAGTCTTCTCTCGTCAATAACTGTGTGTTTGATTAATTTATTATGCAATCAGCAGATGTTCATGAGAATGTTCCCAGGAATAAAAGGGTTAACATATGAGGAGCGTTTAATGGCCCTGGCCCTGCACCCACCAGAGTTTAGAAGGATGAGGGGGGCATCTCACTAAAACATATTGCAAAGCATCAATAAACTGACCCGGAGAGGACATTTCCTTTCATGGGGAGTCTAAGACCAGAGGGCACAGCCTCAAAATAAAAGGACAGTGACGAGAGGGCAATTTCTTTAGCCAGAGGGCGGGGAACTCATTGCCACAGATGGCTGTGGAGGCCAAGTCATTAGGTATATATAAAGCAAGAGTTTGATAGGTTCTTCATTAGTAAGGACCTCAAAGGTTACGGGAAGAAGGCAGTAGAATGGAGTTTCAGAGGGATAATAAATTGGCCGTGATCGAATTGATGGGTAGAATGGTCTCATTCTGCTCCTGTGTTTTACGGCCTAATTACTGAGCACTGGATTCAGCCCTTAGTGCTTGTAATGAAGGATCCACCTTTCTCCACTGGCCTGGCAACATCACCTCCTCCAGCATTTCTCCGATTCCCCTCAGGAAGATCCTATCCTGCTCAATCTGCATCTGCTGCCCTTTCACCAGGTGGGCCCAGATACTAGCTATCAGTTGCCTGAAACTGCTTTCTTCGGCTGGTCACCTCCAATCTGTGTTCTCTATAAGTTCCTGGTTGATGGGAGCAGCCCGTATGGACCTGGAGGAGCAGGGGTGATCACCGGTGTCCTCGGGGAAGGACGGTACCGCACCAACTACTTTCCCTACTGCCATCAGGAGCTTGAACCAACCTGGAAACCCCAACATTACCCCAGACTACATTTATTCTCATCTCTCAAAACTTTCACTAGGGCCACTGTGTTTATTTTGCCATGAAAGTTATGTAAGTTCTAATTATATTTGTCCTCATATAGTACTGCAGTGCTGTTTCAAAAAGCTAACTTTCACGGCCTGTGTATGCGTGCCTTGGTCGATGAACTTGAACATGGGGAAGACTCACGGAAGCTGCTTTTGCCTTTGGGATTCAGAATTCCTCATGAAGCGCCATCGTCCCTTCCCAAAGGAGAACGAGCCCATGTTCCCTGCCTTGAAGGTCGGAGGTGGACTTCAGAAGAGACAGGGCCTTAACCAGAGCTTCTCATCCAAGGGGTGAGTTTGGACGTTAGTTAATTGAGACACAGCACAAAACTGGCCCTTTGAGCCATGCCATTCAGCAACCCCCAATTTAACCCCAGCCTAATCACGGGACAATGTACAATGACCAATTAACCTACCAGCTGGTACACCTTTGGCTGTGGGAGGAAACCGGAGAACGTACAAATTCCTTGCAGTAATTTGCGGGAATGGAACTTGGGTCGTCTGTACCGTAAAATGTTGTGCTTACTGTTACACTACCCTGACCCCAAGAGTACAGGATGAATGGCAGGATTCTTAGTAGGGTGGGGGAACAGAGGGAATTTGGGTTCCATGTCCATAGATTCCTCAAAGATGGCTTTCATTAGTTGGGGGATTGAGTTCAAAAGCCACAAGATAATTTTGCAGCTCTATAAAAACCTGGTTAGACCACACTTGCAGTATTGTGTTCAGTTCTGGTTGCCTCATTATAGGAAGGATGTGGAAGGTTTAGAGAAGGTGCAGAGGAGATTTACCAGGCTGCTGTCTGGATTAGAGAGCCTGCCTTATCATGAAGGCCTAAGTGAACTACGGCATTTTTTCTTTGGAGATGAGGAGGATTGGGGGTGTATAGATTCATAAGAGGCATTGCTAGAGTTGACAGCCAGGGTGGCAATGGCTAATACAAGGGGGCATAATTTTAAGGTGATTGGGGGAATATCAGAGTCAGGGTTTTTTTTAAAAACACAGAAAGGTGGGTGTAAGGAATGTCCTACCAGGGGTGGTGATAAAAGCAGATACATTTGTGACATTTAAGAGGGTCCCTCAGACAGGCACATGGAAAACAGAAAAATGGAGGGCTACATGGGAACAAAGTGCCAGACTGATCTTGCAATAGGTTAAAAGGTCAGCACAACATTGTGGCCCAAGGGCCTGTACTGTTCTGTCATTACTGGCCTTGGGGACAGTGAGTTAGATGTACCGATCATACCAATAACCTCTTGTGTGAATTGTGTGTGCACCTGACCATTAGGACTATCAATCTTCGAGCTGTCGAAGAATCAAAGATTGATAGCCAGATTACCAGCACACAGGTCAAAAACTTCAAGATAAATGAGGGGCTTGAACTGAAATGCACTTGTTTTGTGTACAAAAGCACACTTGATGGTCAGCTGTTGACCTAGAACATAGTGTAGGCGTTGGGAATGGAGAAGGTCACCCTATGGTCAAGAACGGATCAGGTTTGTTCTTAAAGGCAGCAATTCCCAACAGGAAGTATTCCCACTGCCATGGCAGAGTCAGTCCAGGGACAGTGGGGAATAGAGGCTTGTCAGCACTAAAGGCTCGATTTCGTAGCAACAATCCTCCATGACTGCACTTCCAATGTTTGGTGTCAGTGGAGGTGGACTGAGACACATCATCGTGTAG